>NC_072384.2:128805647-129108677 GCF_028885625.2 Pongo pygmaeus
GGAGACTCTGAATTGATTCCTTGCCTGTTGTAGGTATTAGAGATGGCTGTGGTCACATGACTGTAGTCTCCGGTTCTGTTGTCACATCACTTTTTCCTTCCTTTGACCTTTTACCTGTTTCCTAAGAACCCTGTGTTTATACATTGAGCCCACTCAGATAATCTAGGATAATCTTTCCGTCTCAACATCCTTTACTTAATTATATTAGCAAAGCCCCTTTTGCCACACAAGATAACATATTCACAAATCCTAGGGATTAGGATGAGAACATATTCTGGGAGGCATTATTCGAAAGCCCACCACAGAAATGTAGTCACATGGAATTTCCTGTAATTTAGACATATAACTAAACTTGGGTTAAGAAGTTTTTTTGGTCATATTTCAAGTACTTCTTGAAGTCCTGGAAGAGGGGAATATGGAACCTGGAAACAGTCCATGTATTATCTGGAAGAATTCAGAATCTATTACATGAATTTACTGTGAGGACTGGATTTCCTCTAGATGCACGTACTTCACATGGCAACATAGAAGCATTGCTGCAGATGCTATCGGCATCTAGAACAAAACCCTCACGCTCACTGGTGAAGTTGCTATGTAAAGCACCTGTGTCTACAGGAAATGCAGCCCATGCAATTCAACATACATGAGCAAAAGATGCTGCCACCGGCCGGGCACAGTGGCTCATGCTTGTAATCCCAGCACTTTGGGAGGCTGAGGTGGGCTGATCATGAGGTCAGAAGATCGAGACCATCCTGGCTAACACAGTGAAATCCCATCTCTACTAAAAATACAAAAAAATTAGCCGGGCATGGTGGCACATGCCTATAGTCCCAGCTACTTGGGAGGCTGAGGCAGGAGAATCGCTTGAACCTGGGAGGCAGAGGTTGCAGTGAGCTGAGATCATGCCACTGCACTCCAACCTGGGCAACAGAGAGAGACCCCGTCTCAAAAAAAGAAAAAAAAAAAAGATACTGCCACCATCAGGGTTCTTGCCATTTGCTGTCCTGTTGTTCTCTATAACTGCAGTCACTGCCTCACTGTACTTTCTGAAGCCACGTGTATGAAGTAGGAGTTTAAATTGCTCTAGCCATCAAGCAATTTATCAGCCTTACTGTTCATTTGCATGTAAGCACATGTATATCTGTGCATGTGTAAAGGAAACCATAGAAAATAATAACTTTGTCATCTAGAATGAACTTCTTAAATTTGAATGTTAATTTCAGTGATGACAGTTTACTGACGATTAGTATTTAAAATGATCCATAACCCAATTCATTTTTGATAAGTATTTCATATTTATTATAAAATTTGATAGCTGAAGTTATTTTATTTTTTCATTCAATGTAAATTTGTCAATATCTAGTACGTGCAAATACTCATTTACTCATCGATTGCAATTGCATTGCACCTCGTACTGTGGATACATCAGTGAACAAAGAAGTTATAATTCATTTTCCTATGGAACTTTTGTCCTAGTTTGGAAGGCAGACAAATCAAAACAAACCGGTCAAATAAATGTCTGTATATACAAATAAATATGTTGAAAAAAGTCATAGTATTAAAACTCATTTCCCATATGCTCTCAGATAAAGAAAATTTTAAGTTTCTATGATTATTGGAGGCATTAAAATTCAGCATGTAATTCTTGTTTTTATTCAGTAAGTATGAAATTAAATCTTGTTGTAAATGTCCATTCTTGGAAAATACCTGTCTTAACTTTTCCCTCAGTTTTTGGTGTTTCTGTTTTTAAAAGAAGGCTGTTGGCACTAACAGATTTCCATCCCCCAAGCAGCTACTTCTCCAGTCTTCCACCTCTTAGAAAATGTTATCACAGTTACCCAATACTTCAAGCAAACAAACTGATTGTTACCCTTGATCTCTCCCATTTTTATCCTTTATCAACATAGATAGAGGGTGGTCAGTGAGCAAGGAGGCTCCAGCTGGGGAGAGATGATGAAGAGTTGATCATTCCAATGCTATTTTCATAATTTCTTACAGCTCTGGTATGAATGTGCTTGGAATCTTTAAGATGACTATGAGAGCTGTAAAGGTAGAAACATTCTATGTGTTTTTTATTCTGAGCAATTGCAACAGATGAGTAAGCAGGAAATTGAACCAAGATCAAAGACTTCAAGGAGACAAACCAACGCAGGTGTCTAGAAAGACTTAAAGGCATTGACGGAAAGGAGGTTTCAGCTAGAGGCAAATGGGGCTAGAAAGACTGAATGCGGTATCAGTGGATACCATGGGGTAATTTAGCAGAGGCATCAAAGCAGAGTGGCTAAAGAAACACAGACTTTGAAGTAAAGAGGTACTGCATTCAAATATTAAGTTTTCCACTTGAGATTTATCTCTTATAGTCTCATTTTCCTCATCCTAATGTGTGGATTATAATACCATTTATCTTAAAGACTTGTTGTTTCGGTATTAAATGAAGTTTTAGATAAGATAATGTATGCAGAGCACTTAGTATGTTGCTGGCATCCAGTTGTCACCAGAGGTGGAGTCACTGTGATGCTAGCAAATCGGAAGCTTCAGTGCCCCTCTCATTAGTGGTCTGTTCCATATCTGTGCAGAAGTCCTAGTAATGTGCTCATGTGGCCATCTTTTGGACAATATTTGTGAAAATAAAATATTTTGACTTCAATTTATTAAGTGTGTTACCTCTTTTCACTCTGACTACTTTTCTGTTATATTACCCCTTTGTTTCAGAGGGAGAAAGAGGGATCCACGTGACTGCAGAAAAGAATTTGAAAAATAAATAAAAGAAAGTAAACCATTTCAGAAATACAAGACTCAAAAAATAGATTACATAGAAAGTTTAAGAGCATACAGAGACTCATAAAATAGATAACATGGAAAATGTAATAAGATACATGGAAAATGTAATAAGACACATGGAGAGAAAATAGAATAATAGCCAGGAGAATGAAAATTAGATAAAAGAAAAAGTAATATGAGTGAGAGTAAAAGTGGTTCAAATGGAAGCCAGAAAATGATGTTTCAACATACATGAAATTGGGGTCTTTGAAGAATAAAAACAAGAAAACCATTTAAAAAAACAGATAATTAAAATAAATAAGAGAGTATAACTGGATCACTTAAAACACAAAGGATAAATGCTTGAGGTGATGGATACCCTATGTACCCTGATGTGATTATTATGCTTTGAATTCATGTATCAAAATATCTCATATAACCCGTAAATATATACACTTATTATGTACCCACAAAAATTAAAAAAATAAAAGAGAACTAATATTGAAAACTAAAATCCAATAAAATCTTTTTGGAAATAAAAAAATGAAACTTCTAAAATTCTTACTAAAAGAGTTCATCTCAAAAAACTGATTTGACAATAAACTGAAATCTTTCTTAGTAAAGTTGTTAGTCTTTCAGGACAAAGAAAAAAATCCACAGGGCCTTCAGGCAAAGAGATCAAAGTACCTTATAAAGGTAAGAAAATTAGGCTGGCATTTGACTCTTCAGGAACTGAATGTAAAGGCAGTGTACTATAGAGCTGCATTTTAAAAAAACACAAAGATAGCATGACCCAAGAATATAATTTCCAGCCAAGCTGTCCTTGAAATATCAAGACTATAGAAAAAAACAGTTTTAAATATGTAACTACAAAGGAAATCCTAAATACATCAACCACTCCCCAAAATTCAAGTATATGGTGAGTTTCATCCTTCCAGGAGACAACTGGAGAAACTTCAGCCAGAAGACTGGTGGTGAACATTTAATATATTTAGTTGTAAAATTATGACTAAACCGAGAATGGTGACATGGATGGGAGAAGCCAAGGAAACATTATACGTTCTAAAAAGGTGGAAGGAATACAATTTTAAAAATAGGAAGAAAAGGGAGAGTGAATGGGGAATGTTGCATAAGATCATTGAGTTTTACTGGTAGCAAGTGAAAATCAAAGGAACTAGCCAGAACAGACAAACCAGATTGTAAAAGATTAAGTAAGTTAAAAGAAGATTAACAATAGTATAAAAGGTTTGAATACAAAGATTTCTACTAAAATCAAAATAGAAATCTTCCTAAATGCTAAAAGACATTTTGAAACATAACAAAGATGATACACCATTTAGAGAGAGACTTAGTAAATATTACACAATACACATAGTGACTGTATCTTAATATGATAGGAGGATAGCTTCTGGTTCAGATGAAGAGTATTGCAATAGAATGTGCTATCAGTCAAAGAATCAGAACAAGTTGGATGATGTATTAGTCTGTTCTCACATTGCTATGAAGAACTACTGGAGACTGGGTAATTTATAAAGAAAAATGGTTTAATTGGTTCACAGTTCCACAGGCTGTACAGGAAGCATGGCTGGGGAGGCCTCAGGAAGCATACAGTCATGACAGAAGGCAAAGGGGAAACAAGCATGTCCTACAAGACTGGAGCAGGAGGAAGAGAACGCA
Organism: Pongo pygmaeus; assembly: GCF_028885625.2. NCBI lineage: Eukaryota > Metazoa > Chordata > Mammalia > Primates > Hominidae > Pongo > Pongo pygmaeus. Next base: position 128,810,085 of record NC_072384.2, read on the forward strand.
GGGGAAAATGCTACACGCTTTCAAACAACTAGATTTCGTAAGAACTCACTCATTATCATGAGAACAGCAAGGAGGAAATCCACCCCCATGATCCAATCACCTCCCATCAGGCCCCTCTTCCAACACTGGGGTTTACAATTCAACATGACATTTGGGCAGGGACAGAAATCTAAACCACATTAGGTGAGCTATATAATCATATGTTTTTCAAACTCCCAAAATCATTGAGGACACAAGAAAATCTAAATGAACTTAACTTTAGAAATTAAGATGATCTTAACAATAGAGAAGAAAAAAATAGTTATCTTATGACTGAAGGAGTGTGAAGAAGGAAAATCCACCATTAGAAGGATGAGAAAACCAGCCTAATCCTTAACACACTTTTAACAGTTGCATTGGAGCTGGAATGACAGTTTGACATTTCATGACAGGTCTAAGAATGGCCACTGCAATATCTCTTAGAGAATGTGATGGCTAATTTTATGTGTCCACTTGACTGGGCTAAGGGATGCCTAGGTAGCTAGTAAGGTATATTTTTGTGTGTGTATTCCAGTGAGGAAATTTCTGGAAGAGATTGACATTTAAATCAGTAGGTTGAATAAGGAATATCTGCCCTCATCAATGTAGGTGGCTGCCATCCAACCTGTTGAGGGCCCAAATTGAACAAAAAGGTAAAAGAAGGATAAATTATCTCTTCTTGTGCTGAGACATCCATCTTCTCCTGCCCTCAGACATTGGAGCTCCAGGTTTGGACTTGGACTAAATTACTAGTGGGACCTCTCAACCTCCATAATCATGTGAGCGAATTGTCATAATGTAATATAATAGAAAATAGCTATCTATCTATCTGCCTATCTGCCTATCTATCTATCTATCCATCCATCCATCCATTTATCAATTGTCTTTCCTATTGGTTCTGTTTCACTAAAGAACCCTAACTAATACAGAGAGCAAGAAACTTCTATGAAGTACTTTTTCCTTCTAGCCTGATAACTGCCATTGTTAGTTAATCTTTTAATTGTTCAGTGGAAAATGGGGTGATCTTGCTTCATTATAATGTGTGTGTAATGCTTTTGTCAAATCAGCTGGTTTTATTGCTTTAATGACACAAAGCTTATTCTCTTTCCTATTTTTTCTAGTCATAGTTTCCTATTGCCAGCCTCTTGACACAAGTTTTACTTTGCCTGTGGCTGTTTCATAGGAGTGCTGTAAAGATGAAATGAGATAATGCATGAAAAGAGTTTCCCACAGTTTTTGACATATAGCAAGTGATAACTACAGCAATAATTATTATTAGAGATAATTTTTTTTTCCAAGTAGGAGCAGAAAGGAATATTCTTTAAGCTCATTCACCTCCTCTTCAAAACCTACATTTTAAGTTCATGTAATTGGAGCTTCCCTGAGGCAGGAAGCTTTCTGACTGCTGGAGAGAAAAACTGTCACCAGCAATTCACTGATTTTCCTTAAACCCCACAAAGCAAGGGCCTGTTTGCTGGATCTCAACTCAGTGTGGGGGAAGTACTTGGGCCGAACTAGAAACAATTGATTTAATTAGGACTGGAACATTTTATGTCAATAAATGACAACAGGAAGATCAGGATTGCTTAAGAGGAATGAGTTATGAGTGTTTTGTTTGGTTTGCTAAAAAGTGTATTGATGGTTTAACTACTTTATAAAGATATATAGCCTAAATCATATTATTGCAGTAAAGACCTTCATATCAGCCCAGTGGAAATTGTGAGTAGGCCATGTTTGGTGTTCCCATTTCTTGCCTCTCATTCTTACTCTTTATACCATATCTCTAGCTATTCTGAATTCAATTTTATAAGCCTCTATCCTTAGCTATCACTGTTGTTTGAGTGTTCCTGTGGCAACATTGGGAGGTGGAATCTTTGAGAGGTGGGGCCTAATCGGAGGTGTTTGAGTCATGGAGGCTCTGCTCAGGTAGTTTGGTGCTGCTCTTCTGAGATTAGATTAGTTCTGTCAGGAATGGACTAGTTTCAGTGAGAGTGGGTTGTTATAAAGTGAGGTTGCCTCTCATGTTTGTCCTTACTGGCATGCACCCACTTCCCATTTCCGCTTCTTCACCGTGTTGTGACAGAGCATGAGGCCCTCCCCAGAAGCCAAGCAGATACTGGTGCCATGCTTTTTGGACTTCCCAGCCTCCAGAATCACAAGCCAAGTAAGCTTTTTTTCCTTATTACTCAGTCTTGAGTATTCTGTTATAGCAACATAAAATGGACCAAGACAACTGCCTTCTATCCTCCCTCTAAAGAGCTGGCTGATAAAGTTTTAGAATTGTTAATCATCTCAGTTACATTTGAACTGACATATTTATAAAACAAAATGAAAAAGACAACTTTTCAGTTCTGGGTTCCAGAAGGACACCATTAACACACTTGGTTTACACATAATTTTTTTCTCTTTATTTTCCCCAGAAAACTAAACACAACATCTAGGAATTTATATGTAGTTTACAGTAATTCATAACATGTCTCAGTCACATTAGAAAAGGTAATTAAATATAGACGTATGAACTCAAGCAAGTCTCTTACTTTCTTGAGACCATAGATTAATTCTTTGTAAAATGAATTAATGTCACAAAGTGACATTGAAGGCCACTCACATCCAATATCCTCTAATGAGATGGTCCTTAAAGATTCACCGTCTTTAGATGACTATTTGATATATGCCAGAAAGATAGATAATTTTAAATGCAAAACTTTTTTTAATGGAGAAAGAGAGAGAGAGGTTGCGGGTGTGTGTGTGTGTATGTGTGTGTGTGTGTGTGTATGAGATATGGTAAGTCATGAGGCCTGTGTGGTGTTGCTCTTACTGATGAAGAATCTTGCCTCTCATAGCCAGGTTCTTGCCAGCTTCAGCATCTATGTATAAAATATCTAATGGCAAGTGGAAAGCTTTCTTAACATGACTTCTTAAGAATGAATCAAACCAAATTCTGGAACAAGAGCTACATACATGAATATGTGCAACTCTAAATGTGATATTATTTAATATTGTCTTAATTTCCTTCTTAACTTGGACCAGGTTTTCCCTTAGTGTAACTAAGGGGATAGTCTGGATATTCTCTGTCTCTTGAGAAAGTTCTAGAGTATTTAAACTTTTAGGACAAAAAGACTCTTTCCTGCCTGGAGACCAAGGTGAAAATGATTCTGCTATTCCATGAAGTGGCAATTTGGGACTTCAATGTTTAACCATTTCGTGCCCACATGCTTGGAGGCTGCTCTTGCTTCAGGGTGTGTAAAGTCCTCTACGTAGAAGACCGGGTGACTTAAGCATCTGGAAGCATTGGTTTGATACCTCAGATGGTTTATATCTATTTCAGGATCACTACAACTATAAGAATCCCCCAGATCTTTGAATCCCGTGACAATTCCCCACTCCTGAGACTAGATCCAGCATTGCTAAGAGCCTCTTTCTTGATCTGACCTTTACACTTTAGCCTCTTGCTTGCCATCTCTCTCCCTTTATGTTCCTAGTTTCTAAACTCTCTGTTGGACTTATCTTTCAGTGCTTACTTTTATTTTTCAGCTACTGGCTTGGTATCTTTCTCACTCATTAACATTTCCTTTCCCTACTTACTTCAGAATGAGTTAAAGTCACAGAGATGAATGATTCCTTGCACCTGAGACCCTCAGTTCCAGATATAACGTTTTCTGCTTTTAGCAGGGGTCTGTGACTTTCCTTCTGGGACAGGACCCTGCTGCAAACTCTCAATTCCTAGTAGCTAAAAGTTTAGGTTTCGGGTCCTTATTCTTAGCTTTTATTGGATTTATTTTATTGCTCTTTTTAATGGATTATGTCCCCCCAACCAAACCCCTGTACTCATATTGAAACATTATTTAGAAATAAAGTCATTGCAGGGAAAGGATTCCCTATTTAATAAATGGGGCTGGGAAACCTGGCTAGCAATATGTAGAAAGCTGAAACTGGATCCCTTCCTTACACCTTATACAAAAATTAACTCAAGGTGGATTAAAGACTTAAACGTAAGACCTAAAACCATAAAAATCCTAGAAGAAAACCTAGGCGATACTATTCAGGACATAGGCATGGGCAAAGACTTCATGACTAAAACACCAAAAGCAATGGCAACAAAAGCCAGAATTGACAAATGGAATCTAATTAAACTAAAGAGCTTCTGCACAGCAAAATAAACTATCATCAGAGTGAACAGGCAACCTACAGAATCGGAAAAAATTTTTGCAATCTACCCATCTGACAAAGGGTTAATATCTGGAATCTACAAAGAACTTAAACAAATTTACAAGAAAGAAAAAACAACCCCATCAAAAAGTGGGCAAAGGATATGAACAGACACTTCTCAAAAGAAGACATTTATGCAGCCAACAGACATATGAAAAAATGCTCATCATCACTGGTCATCAGATAAATGCAAATCAAAACCGCAATGAGATACCATCTCACTCCAGTTAGAATGCCAATCATTAAAAAGTCAGGAAACAACAGATGCTGCAGAGGATGTGGAGAAACAGGAAAGCTTTTACACTGTTGGTGGGAGTGTAAATTAGTTCAACCATTGTGGAAGATGGTATGGCAATTCCTCAAGGATCTAGAACTGGAAATACCGTTAGACCCAGCCATCCCATTACTGGGTATATACCTAAGGGATTATACATCATGCTGCTATAAAGACACATTCACACGTATGTTTATTGCAGCACTATTCACAATAGCAAAGACTTGGAACCAACCCAAATGTCCAACGATGATAGACTGGATCAAGAAAATGTGGCACATATACACCATGGAATACTATGCAGCCATAAAAAAGGATGAGTTCATGTCCTTTGTAGGGACATGGATGAAGCTGGAAACCATCACTTCTCAGCAAACTATCACAAGGACAGAAAACCAAACACCACATGTTCTTACTCATAAGTGGGAGCTGAACAATGAGAACACATGGACACAGGGAGGGGAATATCACACACTGGGGCCTGTGCGGGGGTGGGGGGCTGGGGGAGGGATAGCATTAGGAGAAATACCTAATGTAAATGATGAGTTGATGGGTGCGGCATCCATCATGGCACTTGTATACCCGTGTAACAAACCTGCATGTTGTGCACATGTAGCCTAGAACTTAAAGTATAATAAAAAAAGAAAATGTAAAAAATAAAAAATAAAAAATAAAAATAAGAAATAAGAAATAAAGTCATGGTAGATATAATTAGTTAAGTTATGATGAGCTCATACTGAAGTGGGGTGTGCCCTTAATTAGGTATGACTCGTATTTGCCTAAGACAACATCATACAGATATGTGCAGAGATCACACCATGTGAAAAAGGAGGCAGAGATTGGAGTGATGCATCTACAAACCAAGGAATGCCAAGAATCACTGGCCATCACCAGAAGCGAAGAGATAGCCTTTGTCATGGACTGAATGTTGTCCCTCCTCCTGCAAATTCATATATTGAAGTCTTAACCCCCCAATGTCTCAGAATATAATTTTATTTGGAGATAGGACATTTAAATAGATAATTAAAATGAGGCCATTAGGATGTGCCCTAATCCAATTGACTGGTGTCCTAATAAGAAGAAGAGATTAGGACACAGAGAGGGATACCAGGGATGTGTACACATGAGAGAATGACCACATGAAGAGGCAGCAAGAAGGTGACAATCTATCATCCAAGTAGAGAGACTGCAGAGGAAATCAACCCTACAGACACCTTGATCTTGGAATTCCAGCCTCCAGAACTTTGAGAAAATAAATTTCTGTTATTAAAGTCACCTGGTTCGTGGTGTTTGGTTATGCCCACAGCCCTAAGAAACTAATACATGCATGAAATAGCTTCTTAGGTCTCAGAGCCCCCAGAAGTAATCGCCTCAGCTAGTACCTTGATTTCAGACTTCTGGCCTCTGGAACTGTGAGAGAATAAATTTCTGTTGTTTAAGCTGGCATGAAACCATCCTCTTGCCATTTTTATCACCCTCTTCTTGACCCACATCTGTTGTCAGTCCATTCCATAATTTATTTGGCAAGTATTTAATGACCTCACATATTATTTGGTGACCACTGTGTCTGTCTTTAGCAGGATATTTGAGACTAGACGAATAATGATTAGTAAGATTCTGTTTGTATTAGCTATCCATTTTTTGAAAGTCCTGTATAACAAACAACCCCAAAATTCATGTCTTAAAACAAGAAGCATTTATTTTTCTTTGAAACGATTAGTGAGTGCACTTGATAATGAAAGAAGATAAAGTACCATTGGAAGGATTTGAGTTTGCTTGCACTAGCATGAAGATTGCCTTAGTAAGAATATTCCTTCTGCTATGAATAGCTGAAACAGCCTAATGTGATATCGTGAAAGGATTGAATGTTTAAAATTTCTATCTATTGTCAAAGCAAATTGATTTTCTAAAGCTTGCACATTTCTGCAATTCAATTCCAATTTCTTAGAATACAGGAAACGGTGACAGAATATAAAATTATAAGGCTTTCTCTAGAAGAATTCAAACTCAAGAGTATAAAACAAAACAAAAAACAGTAGCATAAATATCAAATACTTGAATGGTATTTTGTTGTTGTTGTTGTTGTTGTTGTTTTTTAATTTGAGAGAGTCTCACTTTGTTGCCCATGCTACAGTGCGGTGGAGCAATCTCGGCTCACTGCCACCTCCACCTCCCAGGCTCAAGTGATCCTCCTGCCTCAGGCTCCCAAGTATTGGGGCTACAGGTGTGCACCACTATGTTCAGCTAAGTTTTGCTTTTCTTTTTTTTTTTTTTTTTTTTTTTGTAGAGATGGGATTTTTCTATGTTGCCCAGGCTGGTCTCAAACTTCTGGACTCAAGTGATCTGCCCACCTGGTCCTCCCAGAGTGCTGGGATTATAGGCATGAGCCACCACACCCTGCTTGAACGGTGCTTTTCAACTGTGAATGAGAATTTTCATGAATGGCTTCAAAGTCTAATTGTGCTTTTTAATAAAGACACAGCAAATTGAGATGAAAAGGAGAATGATAATTAGAAACTTTTTTTTTTCTGATACATTTGTATAAAGAGTTGTTTCTAAAGTCCATAAAGTAAATAAAAGATTTTAGAATGATGGGATCTCTCTATATTCTTGAGGTGTTAGGAAAAACCACATGTGTTTACAAAGGCAGAGATGGTGAAATAGTTTTAACACAGAAGTCCAAATGAGTATGAAATATATCTTCATTGTTGATATGCTTATAGATACAAAGAAGTATATGATATATTATAGAAAAAGTAAGCCCAAGTCCCATCTCTAAGAGTTTGTAATAAAAATAATAGTAGGTTTATATTTCCCGATCTTGTATCTCAAAATTGAAGAACTGGGGCTTTAGGATTTCCTGCCAAAGCTTCCATTAGATGGATACCTTGGTAACAAGATTTGTGTAATTTTTTTAATCTCCTAAAGCCCTGCATTTGGAATTTACTCCTTATCTAAAATATTTGATAAAACAAATGGAAAGAAAAGAAAGCAATGGTTTAACACATCAAAGCAGGCAATTTTAGCCTTTCTCTTTCCTGGGGAAAATACATGGGGTCCTGTCTTATTATTAGTGATATTAAATCAGCAACGGTGTTTTTGGTATGAAGCGTTTGACAGCTCACAATTTGCCCACTGACACCAAACATAGCAGAGGAGGAAGAACCCACCAGAACTTTCAGTTCTGCTCAGTATGAGGGCATGTCAGATACCCTGGCACTTTTAGTGACCTATTCGGGTCCAACAAAGATAAAATTGAATTTAAAATCAATTATTACTCATTGTAAGGTAGAGATGAAGACAAGAGAATTTATCTGTGTCCATTTTCTGTGAACATCTTCAGAAAGGAATGTGGAATTCTTGGTAGCCACTCTGAGATTTGGAAAGTGCTGTTAAATACAGAAGTCACTGATTGGGCCCAATAACAGGAGCCAGATTGTGGGCTGTACTATTCAGAAGCCTTTCATTTTGGGGTTAGTGACAAAATGCACCATGATAACTTATGAGTCAAATCATCTCTGTGCTAATAAATAAAACATTACTCCTTATTACTTTCCCATTTCCTTCTCTTGCCCGTGAGCATTTTGAAATACTTGGATTCTTCCAACATATTAAACTAGAAATTTGTTTTGATTGAAATGTATTAGCCATTTAGTTCACACAAATATTATCTAAAATTAAAATGTATTGCTCAATAATGCAGACAGGGGATTTGGATAATGAATACATATAAATATAATTATTTTTCTGCGCTCCTGATTGAAAATTGATTTTATACTCATTACTGATTTTTAACTATGCTTTCATAAAGACTTTCTCTATTTATCCTGACCCTTAAAATATTGTAGAACATATAAAACATGCTATAAAGAAAGTACACAGCAATAAAATAGAAATGATTTATAATCTCAACAACTGGAATTAGTAGTAAAAGTGTAAATCCTGTCCTGGACTAAAAGTGAAAATCAGCTTGGACTGAGAAAGAAAACAGTAGTCCATGAATCAGGACAGACATAAAGCCCACTGCAATGTTAAAAGGAAACATGGTTGTTCCTGGGTCAGGCAGCAGCTATGAAATGCCAAAATAATTCCTTCTTTCAGTTTTTTTGAGTGACTACTACTTTCTTAACAATGACACCCCTCACCTGCCTTGCTTTCTCATCATTATACGATACCATTGCTAAACTACCCTTATCTCATGTGGGCATCCACTTCCTAATGGCTATGGTCTGAATATTTGTGTTTTCCGAAAATTTATATTTTGAAATCCTAACACTTAAGGTGATAATATTAGGATTTGGGACTTTGGGGAGGGGGGGTTAGATGAGGAAGGCACAGCACTCGTGAATGGGAATAGTGCCTTTATACAGGAAGCCAGAGAGAAGCCTTTCATCCCTTCTGCCATGTAAGGTTACGGTGAAAAGGTGGCTGTGTATTAATCAGAAAGTAAGTCTTCGCCAGAGCCTGAATTCGCCTGTGCCTGGATATTGGACTTCCTAGCTTCCGAAACTATGAAAAACAAACTTCTGTTGTTTACAAGCCACCAGTTTATGGCATTTTGTTACAGCAGCCTGAATGAACAAAGGCACTAGTTAGCCCCTACTTCTAACCCTACTTCACAAACAGCAGCCTCTCCAAAGTGGATTCTATTCCTTAGACCCACTGCTGAATCTTTGAGTTGGAACCCTGATGCGGTTTGCCTGTGTCCCTACCCAAATCTGTCTCAAATTGTAATCCGAACTGTATCCCCACATGTTGAGGGAGGGACCTGGTGAGAGGTGATTTGCTCATGGGGGCGTTTTCCCCAATGTGATTTTCATAGTAGTGAGTAAGTTCTCACAAGATCTGATGGTTTTATAAGGGGCCTTCTCCACTTTGTTCTCTCTCTCTCCTCCCACCTTGTGAAGAAGTTGCCTGCTTCCCCTTCACCTTCCACCATGATTGTAAGTTTCCTGAGGCTTCCCAAGCAGTGTGGGAACTGAGTCAATTAAACCCTCTTTCTTTATAAATTACTCAGTCTCAGAGGAGTTCTTTATAGCAGTGTGAAAACGGACTCGTACAAACCCATATGTGACAAAAATCACCTTCTTCTCCCTCTTCTTTAGTGGCATTTGCAGTTATCCTGGAGTTCCCTTTCTCACTGCATTAAGGCAAAACAATCTGCTTTTGCATTCTTTTCTTCTTCTGTGCAATGGATTCCAGGCTGATCTTCTATGACAAGATATAAATGACATAAATGACTGAAAGTTTATTGGGAATGTAAGGTAGATTCTTGACTTCACCATTAGGATGGTTTCTAGATAAAAAGAAATTATACTTGATTTTTAAATAATGCAGCAAAGTAAGACCTCATTAAAATATCAAACAGTGCAACATATGAGAGATGCATATTTCTCTCAATGAAAAATATACGGTTGATCTTGTTATAAGCAAAGCAGTTAACAGGAAGGAATAACAAGAAATAGTATTACAGAGTGAGGACAAAGTCTATAGGATTGCTCAAGCCTGGATGTGAGTCACAAATAGGGAACTCATTAACTGCATGATTTTGGGTTCAGTTTCCCTTTAGGTAATATCTGCTTCTCAGGATGGATTGTGAAGCAGAGACTATAATGCCAGTCAACCATTAGGGAATTGATGAATGGTAGACGCTATTGTTTCTTCTGTTGGAACCACCAGGTTAGCAATCATATGTGCACAATTACACACATCCCTATGTGCATTCACATATATACATCCTCAGACATTTGTTCTTGTTGATATCCTTAACTCAGCACACACACCCATGTTCATATCTTCTAACCGACATTTGAGGATATTCTCATTTTTATAAAAGTTAACCTTTATGAGAACCCAGTTACGTTAAAAAGCAGAGAGATATGAAATAGAACATTCTGTTATATAGACTTTTGGGCTTCACCTATGTAATGATGTAAACTATATGTAATAAGTCAAAAATCCCAGATGGTGCTGGGATCTCTATTTTTGGACTTGTTTTAGCACCTGGAAACCTACTCTACTTGCATAATTATTTCCCTTTAACTAAGAACTCAACTTGCAATAACAGTAGCATTGTAAATAAATATTTTTAACTAGATATGATCATATATTAATTATACATCAATTGCATGTAGTCTTCACATTTCATATCCTGTTGACAATCTTTTAGTTTCTGTGAACAAATGTCTCAAAGTAAGTTTGTCTTTAGTCATAGGTGAATAGATACAATTCTCAGGGTGTGTGAGGAAGCATCTGTCTACTTCTCAGCATTGAAAATTCTTTTGCTCACTCCATATACCTGGTGCCTACAAAAAATTTGCTCATTTCCTTTAGAGTGTTGGGCCCTTTTAAAATGGAAATGTTTTTGGGAAGGTAACTCTATAATATGTTGGAAATTCTTTATACATACTCTTAATTTGATATTGGAGGGTAAGCTTTAATTGGAGAAAAGGAGAATTAATGTGTGAAGATACTGGATATCAGAGAAAGGTGAACTAGTTCTCCAAATGGTAAAAGAAAAATTTTACCAAATCAGTATAGTAGTAGCCCTGGAGTACAATCTTGACTATGTCATAATTTACTGGTGAAATATTGCTTCCACCCAATCAACACAGGCCTTGGATTTGCCTGTATGGCATACATATGTATTGCCTAATACAAGTGAATAGTGATTGTCTGTGTGCAATGCTACAATTGGTCCTCAGACACCAGCCTACGTTGATTTTCATTGTTTAAAACTTCTACCAACATCATCATACTTACAAACAATATTTATTCAGTGTTTACTATGTTACAGCGATTATAATCACCATGATATGTATCTTTTCTCAATTAAACTACTTCCCAACAGTTCAATGAGGAAGGTGTATGTTGCTCTTATTTTACAGGTGTAGAACCAAATGCAGAACATTTATATAGCTTCCCATTATTATTAGGGCTACTAAGTGGCAGAACTAACCCAGTTGTGTCTGAATCCATAGCTTATGCTTTTTACCACTTTAATGTACTGCTTTACCCACTCAGATGACTTCCTTCAATTTGATCTCATCTGTTTTAACCTAAAGGTGTTTCTCAGAGTCTGTGCATGGGAGTTGGGGTCTGGAAGTCTATTGTTACCATGCAATCATGCTAGGAAGTCTACTTCATTCTTTTCATGACATAATACTCTCAGACTTACAAGGTACTTATTTGCATAAATGTTTTGCTTTCTAAATGAACAGTGGCAGGGACTGAGTGTTGTTCAAATGTATATTTCATCTAGAAAGAAGACTTGAATATAGAAGATGCTACAGAAATTCATTTCTATTTATTCATACATATTCATGTAAACTCCAATGACAAATGGATCTAGGTAAGCCTGAAATTTTACCCAGACTGAGGACACTACAAACATACAAAACCTTAAGCTAAATAAGTAACTTGATTACGCTCATCTTCCCTCAGGGAAAGTCCCCTAAATAGGATTAATGGGACTTGCATATAAGTAGACATAAAACAATAAATTATTTTAAGGTCCTTTTTGAGGGTAAGCCCAGAAACTGACAGTGAATTACTTTCAATTGAACTAACCAGCCTTTTACAGAATGTATTAACATTTTATTCCGGTAAAACTCAGAGTAATCAGTTGTTCTTAAGTGATTGCTAGAAAATTAAAGAACAAAGTATGCAGCGACTTTGCTAAGAACAATCTGTTAAAACAGTCTTTGAACAAAACATAGTTTGTGAGTGATATATCAGTGTAAAGAATATCATGAATATATTAGTTTGGCTTACAATGTGTCAAAAATTCTAAAAAAATGATACAGGAGTTTTCTCTTTATATATTCACATGTCTTTACACATGTAATAATTTTATAGATAATAGATGAAAGCAATTTGAATTGAAGAACTGGAAAAAAACAGTTACTGTGATCTCTTGATTTTCAGGTGAGAAACTGAAGTCTTTAGAGTTCAAAGACGGGACCAAGGTCATATAATTACTTATGGACAGAATTAGCATAACAAATCACAATTTCTGACCTCAAATTCCTTGTGCTTTTGGCCATAGCAAATCAAAGAGAAAATATTATGAAAGAAATGTTTTTACTTGTAGTTTTACTTTACTTTGCCTGTAATACATTTTAACTGTATATGCCATTAGAGTACTAATCTTATTTGTGGATAATTACTGAGTTTTCCCTTCATTTTGAATATTTCTTGAAAATGTGCTATTTACCTCTGGGTTTTAAAATCTGGCTTTTTCTTTGTGAGCTCACTAAAACATTTTTTGTAATAACTAATTATAATATTTTGCATTTTAATAATGCTTTTGGCCTTACAAAAATGCTTGTGCACAATATAACACTTGAGCAAGCAATGGTCCTGTTGGGGAGGTATGTCTTTTGATAAAGACCAACCTTGATTTTGTTACCTTCCCATTTAAAATGATTTAGATACTGTTCCAGCCCCAGTATCAGATTATGTGAAGAAGCCAGGGACTGACCAAGCTTCCCCCTGACCCATCTCTCCATCTCTCTCTTTCTTTCTTCCCATGGATTTTCCACATGACTGGCTCTGGGTTTCCTCATAAATGGTAGCCTCAGGGTAGTTGGATTTCTTACAAGGTGGACTCAGGATTCCACAGACAGATGTTCTAAGAGACAGAAACTGGAAGCCACCAGACTTTTGAAGCCTGTGCATTGGATCTAGCACCACATCTGTTGTATTCTATTGGTCAAACGATCGCAAAGCCTACCCAGTTTCAAGGGAAGGGAAATCAACTCCACTCTGCAATGGAGGAAAGAGTTGAGCACACGGGGAGGTAAAAAATCGATGATGGTCACCTTGGCTAAAACAATTTGTTTGAGTCACCATTTTATCATTAGTGTCTAAGAGCACCATACCTGGCCTGGAGTAAATACTCAATGAATATTTGCTTACTAAATTAATGAACAAATGAATAAATAAGAAAACTGAATATTAGAGCAGTTATGTGAACTGCACACCTGGCAAATGGTAGGGAGAGGAAAATCAGCTTTTTTCCTTTAAGTCTAGTGCTATTTCCATGACAACAAATTGTATAGCAAAGGAGTCAAAGACATTAAGATAATCTAAAATAATTTTTAAGTATTTTTCAGAGATAAAAGGTGGGACTGGGATTTACCTTAGACTGCCCAGCACAAGAAGAATAGACTAGAAAGAGGCCTGGAGAAAACTCGAGTTTCAGAGGACACTCAGCACAGTAGTAATTCCTTACCTTCCCCCGTCTTTCACCAAAATTAGTGTGATAGTTACTACTCTCAAGTTCCTCTAGATGATTTCCTATTCAAAGGAAATTAGTGAGATGTTATCTATAAAACAGTTCAAGTCTTCACACTGGAACCCAGAGTGAAGACATTGTTCTCCACCACTCTAGGTAAAAGGATGTGTTACCCACTCTCAAATTCATATAGTAAGCTGTAAGCACACTTGGATTCCAGAGGGAAGGAAAGAGTATAATATGCTCTTCTTATATGTGATGCATGAACTTAAGAGCTGTCTTTGCAGATTTTCCCAATTCCTTCAAATCTGGAAGTGTAAGAAACCTTTCCAAATATCCTGTCACTGAAAGATTTCCAGCCTAATTTGTAAAAAGCACTTCATTTTGTGAAGTTTTCAGCTTCATGAACATTTAACCAAATCGAATTTTCTCCCAGGAGATTATCTTGTGGCCAATAAGGGTTCATTTTTCTCATGATGTCTTTTGTTGGGGTCAGGGGAGGTGTGGATAGCAGACCTTAAGTGAACAGTGCTTGTAAATCACCACACTTGACACCTTGAAACATCCTCTGACTAATCATGCCAGAATTATTTACAAGATGCCAAAGTCAGTCTCTGTGAGCAGCAGAGTTACATGGCAATAGAGGTCCAGAGAAGTTGCTCTAATTCACTCAAGCAGAAACTCTTATTAGTCTAAGCATTGACTGGGGAGCATTTTAACTAAGGCTTTTATGTTTACTGAAGACGTACAGACCCACCCATGGGAGATCACAAAGCCCAGTGTCTCCGCTTGGGACTACAAAGACCAATGGTAGCTCTAGCATCTTTGTAAACTACTTTCTTTCTTCAATTCACAAACCAGTTTTACTTCAGAGAACAACCAGTTAAATCCTGGATTTAGATTCTTTCCTGGCAAAGAAATAAACACCAGGGCATCAAACTGTCTTTTGTGGCTAAAGAACAAGAAGAAGACACAGGAGATTGATTTCCATGAGGCAGGTGGATCCTAGACTAAAGGACACTTCCTCAACTTGCATGCAGTTTCTGATTTTCAATAGCTGTCTGAGATATTTCTAATATTTGTAGTGACATGAATAGGTTGTATCGGGAACACTCTGCTGAACAATATACATAACTTTCCACACAGATGGTAGTCTATTGGGCCAACAGTGGTAAAGCTTTTTACCTTGCAGTCCATTGTTAAGAGACCAGCATGTAAACATTTATGCTCCAAATAGGCAGTCTTGCTCCTGTCACAGCTAGGCATGGGGATGCCTTCAAGATTATGTCTTGATAGGGACATTTTTGAGTTTACATAGCAAAAAAGGAGAGGAAATGAATGAATGTTTTCACTGGTTTATAGAAACAGCATTTGATCGATATGATGCAAACTTTAACATACAGTTTTATACATTTTTCAAAGGCAGATGTAACTAAGGGGTTCCTTTAAATCATATTCCGTGGTGAAGATGTGGAGAAAACAGAGGTTGGCTTTTGCAAATGTTGAAAAGACACAGCAACTTCATTAAATGTTTTTGAAAGTAAGTTCAGCACTGAAACACCCACTGGGCATGAATAGCCAGGTCTCGTAATTGGCTGCACCAAATAATAGAGCATGAGCGGTTGGCCTGGATGCTGTATTTAAAGTGATTGTGATACTTTTGCAAGCCTGTGAAAGGTTTGTGTAAAATCACTAAGTACAGGAGCTGATGGACTCCTGGAATTTTGTTACTGTGAGTGGGAGCCCTCTTCAGTGGCTTCAAGACCCAGGCACATCCCTCGTCAGAAACCCAACTGGCAGCATCAAGGAAGCCATTCTCCAAACTCAATGTCCCAGTTGCAGTGGACTTTGAGAGCAGCAGTGGCTTCAGTTTTGAAGTGACAATGCTCAGCTCTCACTCCTTAGCCAGAATGCTCAACATTTGGACAACTTTAATAAGGAAGAGGCATTGCTCTGATTTGCAGAGGTTCTTCTTACTTCTTTTCTAGGAAAGGAGGTACATATTTGTTTTCTAATGGAAATGAAAGATAACTTCTAGAGGTGTTATTTGTAAAAACAAACAAACAAACAAAAAACTTAGTGACGGTATTCATTTGAGATTTGAAGAGACCCTGAGGTATCATAAAATTTTTAAGGCAATAATTTACTAATACTTTTCCAGATAACTTTTCTTTTCCCTGCTCATGTTCCTCAGCATTATTTAGAAATACACAGAAAATAAGTTTCTCTGTATGTATTTGTGTGCATTTGTGGTGAGAGAGAAAGAGATATTTCTATTTCTGCTTAGTGTTGAATGAATGGCCCCTTCTGGTCTTTATAATCAATTTTCATTTTGGACAACTGAATCTTCACTGCTATTTTTTCTTGCCCTTTTTCTCTAAAGATGAAAAAGATTGGCCAAGGAAGGTCCAATTATTTTCCCCCATGCTCATCCTTTTCCTTATCCAAGTGCATTTCTTTCAGGGACAAATCACCTTGTTAAGTCTATGTGCATGTGTTATCTGCTCGAGTAGAATCTTGATCTGATTAATGTGTGTATTTGCTCTGTGCCTACCATATTCCTTGGCAATAGCTGGTACTCATTTTATATCTCTTTAACTTACTTAGTCAACAAATATTTATTGAATACTTAGTATATGCTGACTCTGTTATGAGAGTTGCTGGAGGCTACAATGTGAATAAGATAAAGCTTCAGACAAGACAGGGTTTATAGACTAATTAGACCACTAAATGTGTTATAAATTTAAAGTTGAACATTGATGAAGTACTTTATAAAGTTGTTTCATGTATATTATTTCTTGTGATATTCACAACTACCTTGTAATGTTAGTAAAACAGATACAATTCTCATTTTATGGATGAGGAAAGAGTCAGAGATTAACTTCACTTGTGATGTCAGAACTGGAATGAAGATTTAGTTTTTCTTTTTGTCTAAAAATTTCCTCTACAAGTTTTTTGTTGTTATTGTTGTTGTTTTATTTTTTTTGACGGAGTCTTGTACTGTTTCCTGGGCTGGAGTGCAGCAGCATAATCTTGGCTCACTGAAACCTCTGCCTCCCGGGTTTAAGCGATTCTCCTGCCTCAGCCTCCCAAGTAGCTGGGATTACAGGCAACTGCCACCACGCCCGGCTAATTTTTTGTGTGTTTCTAGTAGAGATGGGGGTTTCACCATGTTGGCCAGGCTGGCCTAGAACTCCTGATCTCAAGTTATCTGCCCACCTCAGTCTCCCACAGTGCTGGGATTACAGGTGTGAGACACTGCAGCCAGCTCCCATCTTAATCCCCTACATTCCCATTACCCTTCCAGGCCTCTGATAACTTTCATTCTATTCTCTATCTCCATGAGTTCTTTTTTTTTTTTTTTTTTTTTTTTTTTTTTTTTAAGCTCCCACATATAAATGAGAACATATTTGTCTTTCTGTGCTTGGTTAATTTCACTTGAGATCTTCCAGTTCCATCTATGTTGTTGCGAATGACAGGACTTGATTCTTTCTGTGGCTGAATGATATTCCATTATGTATACATATACCACATTTTCTGAATCCATTCATTTGTTGATGGACATAGGTTGATTCTGAGTCTTTCCTATTGTAACAGAGCTGCAATAAGCATGGGAGTGCAGATATCTCTTCTGTATATTGGATTTACTTCTTTTGGGTATGTACCTAGCAGTGGGATTGCTGGATCTTATGGCAGTTCTATGGTTAGTTTTTGGAGGAACCTCTGTACCATTTTCCATAGTGGCTATATTAATTTACATCCACACAATGTATAAGAATTTTCCTTTCTTCACATCCTTGCCAGCATTTGTCTTTTCGGTAACAGCCAATCTAACTGGGATGAGATGATAGCTCAGTGTAGTTTTGATTTGCATTTGTCTGGTGATTAATGATGTGGAAGAGTTTTTCACATACCTGTTGCCCTCTGTAGGTCATCTTTTGAGATCTTTTGCCTATTTTTAAATCAGATTATTTGTTTTTTACCTACCAACTTGTTTGACCTCCTTATATATTCTGGTTATTAATCCCTTGTCAGATGAGTAGTTTGCACATATTTTCTCTTGTTCTGTGGGGTTTCTTTTCACCTTGTTGATATTAGTTATTTTAATTACCAGAAAAGATAATGATATTACCTATAGAGGTTATATAGAGAATATACTTTTTCAGACATAGTTATTTAAAATAACTTCTATTTTAAAGGTAAACTAATATCATAATAAAAATTTATAAAATAGCATTGTATCACAAGCATATTCCTTAAAATTTGTCATCTTTATAGCTAAAAGTTTTAAAATTATTTTTTGAAATTACCTTCATTAAAGTCTAATACACAAATAATAAAACTCACTCCTTTACAGGGTACAATCCCACGAGTCTTGACAAACGTGTACACCCATCTAACCATATCTCAAATCAATGTATAAAACATTGGAAACAGATTTTAATCTTTGAGTTTTTTCACTATACTCACTTAGACTTTAACTCAGTCCTTGAATGTAGGATTATGGGGACCCTATGGAACCATGGAGTGGGGAGTGGTGGTTGACTCCCTGCAGCCAGGCTGACCCAATTTCACTCTGGCACTTCCCTTTCAAACTGCCCATAGGCCAAGCCCCGCTACCCCAAAGCCCATTGGATAGATGTGACAAGGCACTCTAGTAGAAGGGCAGGATGCCATTTTTATCCTCAGTGCTTCCAGGCAAGCAGTGCCTTCATTAATCTTTTCTTGGTGCATGGTACATCTCTGGTTTCCTTCTTTCTTAGTTTCTCACTCTTTCACATACTATCAACTAGGCAAAGCATCTCTTTTATCTGAATAAACGGCTGGTTATTTATTGCTTAAAGGAAGGTGAGCTCTCTTGTTTTTATCTTTTTCTGTTTCAAGATACATATTACATATAATTTTAGAAGGGGAACATTTGTGTGGGGTGGGGGAAGGGGGGAGGGATGGCATTAGGAGACATACCTAATGTAAATGATGAGTTAATGGGTGCAGCACACCAACATGGCACATGTATACATATGTAACAAACCTGCATGTTGTGCACATGTACTCTAGAACTTAAAGTACAATAAAAAATATATTAAAAAATTAAAAAAATAATAATAATTTTAGAAGGGGAAACCACAGGTAATTGGGATATTTCTGCCAAATGTAAAAGAAAGTATACCTGTAGGCAGAAGGTTTAGAATATAAATGCTGACCTACCATTAGGAAACTGTTCAGAAAATTATTCCTCTGTGAAAATGGGAATTATAGCCCTTTACAAGAGATGTCAAACAAAAGTAATGTGCAATTCAGATTAGATGACTCATAAAGAAAAATTTTCTGCAAACCAAAGGAAGTCAACCAGGAACAAATAGCATTTCTATAATAGTAGTATTTGTCACTTAAGGAAGCAATGTGAAAGTTTTCTGTGTCCTTCCCTCTGTGTGAAAGTAAGATATTTCTGTTTTTGAAAATATCCAGAGCTGGATGTTGATGAAAAGCAAATGAGGAAAACACTGAATGTCATGAACATTCACAACACAGCACAGAAAGTGATTGTTATTTATTGTGAAACTGGGCATGGAAAATTCACACATGAAGCATGAAAATAAAAGGCCTTTTGCTCTTTTATAAAATATAGTAAGCCCTCCAAGGAATCATTTCCAAAGATATGTCAAGCTGTGGACTGAGCAATTGGAAAGAGAATTAGGAGACTAAAAATAGCAGAAGCAATGTGCTATATTTAAGAGACATCATGATGTTTTCTGTAAATACCTCTGAGGCAGTAGGGAGAAAGATCTATTTGAAAATCGATCATTGCTACTTGAAAAAAATAGAATTTTTCCTTTCAATTATCTACCCAAGATATATTTAACTTATTGTTTTGAAGCTATGTGATAGGCTCTATTGAAAACTTTAATTTTTATTTATTTACCTGTTTAAATTAACAGACACAATTGCACATGTTTACCATATGTGACATATTGTTTTGAAGTATATACACATTGTAGAGTGACTGAATCTAGTTAGTTAACATATGCATTACTTTCTATAGTTATTTTTGTGGTAAGAACACTTTACATTGACTCAGCATTTTTTAAAAGTACAATACATTATTAGTTATGGTAACCATGTTGTACTATAGATCTCTTGAATTTATTCCTCCTAACTAAAATTTTGTATTCTTTCAGAAACATCTTCCCAAACCTCCCTTTCAACCACCCAAACCACCACAGCCCCTAGTAACACCCATTATTCTCTCTACCTCCATGAGATCAACTGTTTAAGATTCCACATATAAGTGAGATCACGCAATGTCTTTCTGTACCAGGCTTCCTTCATTTTACATAATATCCTCCAGATTTATCCATGTTTTCTCAAATGACAAGGTTTCCTCCTATTTTTGAAAGGCTGTATAGTATTCTATTGTGTATACAAAACACATTTTCTTTATTCATTTATTTACTGATGGATACTTAGCTTGATTCCGTGTCTTGGCTGTTGCAAATAATGCAGCAATAAACATGGCAGTACAGATCTCTCTTTTCATACTTATTTCATTTAGTTTGGATATATATCCCATAGTAGGATTGGTAAATCATATGATAGATCTGCTTGTAAAAAAAAATTTTTGTTTTTTTTGAGACAGTCTTGCTCTGCCACCAAGGCTGGGGTGCAGTGCACAAACTCAGCTCACTACAACCTTTGCCTCCTTGCTTTAAACAATTCTCCCACCTCAGCCTCCTGAGTAGCTTGGATTACAGGCACCCACCACCACACCCAGACAATTTTTGTATTTTTAGCAGAGATGAGGTTTCACCATATTGGCCAGGCTGGTGTCAAACTTCCGACCTCAGGTGATCAGCTTGCCTCGGCCCCCTAAAGTGCTGGTATTACAGGTGTGAGCCACCATGCCCGGCCTGCTTGTAATTTTTTGAGAAACCTCTGTGCTGTTGTTCATATGGCTGTGCTGATTTACATTCTCCTCCACAGTGTGTTAGGCTTCCCTTTTCTCCACATCCTCCGCAGCACTTGTTATCTTTTGTCTTTTTGATAATAGCCATTCTAACAGGGTGAAGTGATATCTCATTATGGTTTTAATCTGCATTTTTTCATATATCTGTTGGTCGTTTGTATGTCATCTTTTGAGAAATGTACTTCACCCATTTTAAAAATTGGGTTGTTTTCTTGCTGTTTAGTTGTTTGCATTCCTTACATATTTTGGATATTAAACCCTTATTAGATGTAGAGTTTGCAAATATTTTCTCCCATTCTGTATTTTTTCTCTTCACTCTGTTGATTCCTTTGCTGTGAAGAAGCATTTTAGTTTGATGTAATTCCATTTGTCTATTTTTGCTTTTGTTACCTGTGGTTTTGGGGTCATATCCAAAAACAAAAATCATTGCCCAGACCAATGTCATAGTGATAGCTTTAACTTTTATATGCAGCATAGGAAAATCATAGATATGTATATATATATTTATATATGTGTATATATATACACACACAAACACATAAGTATATGTATACATACACATGTATAAGTGTATAAATGTATATATATACACACATATAAATATATAAACATATATAGAGAGAAAGAAAGAGGTCTAAGAAGCCATTATTGACAGAAATAGGATGCTTGTGTTGTTGAAAATGAGCACTATATCTTCATTTCATTATTCTTAGTATCTCCTTTTCCATTTTTCTAATTTCAAAAACATAGTGTCAGCCAGATGTGATGGCTCATGCCTATAATCCTGCCACTTTGGGAGGCCGAGGCAGGTGGATCACTTGAGGCCAGGAGTTTGAGACCAGCCTGGCAAACATGGTGAAACCCCGTCTCTACTAAAAATACAAAAATTAGTGGGTCGTGGTGGCATGTGCCTGTAACCCCAGCTATTCGGGAGGCTGAGGCAGGAGAATCACTTGAACTTGGGAGACAGAGGTTGCAGTGAGCAGAGAATGTGTCACTGCACTCTAGCCTAGGTGACAGAGTGAGACTCTGTCTCAAAAAAAAAAAAAAAATGTAGTGTCTGTGGATAATTTGGGTTAACAATCTAAAGAATCCCGTGTATCTAAACACACACTTAGCCCATCTAAGGTTATATTATTGGGTAATCGACGTTGATCTTGTTGGCCCTCCAGCCTGTGCACTCCCTCCTGTTTTGGTACTATTTTGCACAGAGAGTAGGGGCTCAACAGTGTACATAATTTGATGTGTTCTTCTATATTAACTTGCTTTCCCAGTCTTTATAGATCTTTACAAAAGCATTTTTCAATATTTCTCCACTATCTTTAAACTTACTACTTCTTCCCATCGCTTTTTGTAGAGATAGACGATCTCATTTTTCATTTCACAGAGAAAACAGAAATCACAAAACTGGAACTCCCTCTATTCTTGCTTAAAAATTCTAAAAGCTTTCCTGAATCCACACCTGCCTGACAGTTACCACCACTCCCATTCCAATAAGTGAGGCCTCCCTCTTCTCTCTACTGAGATCTGAGGTACCCAAACTAAATATAATCAGGTGAGAAATTCTTCTTCATTTTAAAATTAGCATATAAGAGCTCACCTTACAGCATAGTAAGACTTAATCAAAGTAACTCTGAGACCTTCACCACCCAACTGGCCTAACCAGTAGAGCTAACCACTAGAGAACACATGGCCTAGTGAGTGAACCTCAAGGAAACCACAGAGCAAGACTGAGATTGTGAGCAAGCATGGGAAAGTGGCATGATTATAATACTACTGGCTAGAAACTTGTGCTGCACAAAATCAGCCCATTTGGGGCTGCCATGGGCAGACTGTTGTGTGTGTGGAATTTTGGGGGCACCTCATAGGTGCATCCTGCAGTTGGGACATGCATAAAGATCAAGACAGGTGCCTGCTGCTCTGGAGCATTCCGTAAGCAGGACAAGAAGAACAGGTAACATGTAGGCAGCCTTTGATCCTGTTGTTTGGGATGGCTAGGATTCATGGGTTTCCCTTGGGTCCGGTCGACACAGTAAAACACAGCTGGTTCCTTCCCCCAAGAGGATGGTCTGCCAGCATAAGGAGAACTCAGCATGGAAGGCCATGGGGTGTACTTCCAAATAACATCAACTAAGGTGGGGGAATGACAGAATAGTGTAAAACAATCACATCCGCCACATCAAGGAATTGTACAGGGGAGAGCGTCTAAAGGGCTTCCCAAGGAAACAATCCCGGAGGCCTGAAAAAGCAAGCCTTTGAACACCTTTCCCAAAGGAAAATCAAGCATGCACCATAGACTCTAACATCTGGACAAGTAAGCAGAAAAGGAACTCCTCTTTCTTATCCTTTGGAGGAGATAGAAGTAGAAGAACTAAAGAATAAAGATAGAGGGAGAAGGAATTCTTCACAGAAGTACATACACCTGACTGTGATTTAAGTAGCATATGGACACCTGAACCAGATCACTCTTTAACACCATCTTCCACGTGAAAAGATATTTTTGGTAACAATCTTGAAAAAAATTGTTATAGCAAGAAAATGAATGCAGACTATTACAATTTTCTTTTATTGAACTTCATATATAAAATCATGCCAACAAAAACAAAACAAACTACTTATAGGGTTCTATGCTCAATACCAGGGTGATAAGAGTCATACTCCAAACCTCAGCATTGTGCAATATTCCCATGTAACAAATCTGCACATGTACCCTTGTATCTAAAATAAAACTTAAAATTTTATAAAATTAAATAAATTTTAAATTAATAATAAGGTACAAAAAAGAAAAAAGTAATGAGTTCTTTTAATTACATTGCTATATTTTTTAAAAGCCCTATGCTAATATAGTAGTCTATCAGAGTACTGAATAATAATATTACAGTTTCTATTTTATCCAAATTTGTCAATAATTGTTAAAATTGTTTGTTGCATATCTATGCTTATATCTGGTTGATGCACACATTTTAATCATTTTAATTATGAAATGTTTCTTTCACATGAAGTGACAGATCTAAAAATAGTTAACAAAAGTCTTAATTATAAGGGTAAGTTTGGCAGAAATTCATAAAAATTTCATTTCATAATAAGGTCCAGAAATAGCATGCTATTTAGGTCTTTATTTCTTTAGAGTTGATTCTAGAGGCAATCAAATATCTCTGTAGTTAAAACATTTCCACTAAAGTATCTTCACCAGAAAATTCATCATGCACTTCTGTTTCATTTGGAAAAAACTTCTAAATTTTCTTTCTTCTGTAGAAATCAGAGAAAATGCCTGAATGATTGGTAACATTGAGTTTACTTGATTCATTGACTTAGAACATGTCCAGTTCTTTGTGAAAATGACCAAGGCATTCGAATGCTGACTTTCTGAAATCTCTGGCAAGGCAAGAACATCATCTTTTGTCTTTTCTCCTGTCAGTCTTTTTTAAGTTAGATATTTTTTCTCTATATAAATCACATTTCATTACATTTTTTGTTGCATAATCAATGGCATTCTTCACAAGGAACCATTTTAAAGACCAGCGTATTACTACACATTGTTCACATTTGATTCTGGCTGTTTGCAAATTTGTGTCTGATTAGTCTCATCTAAAACTTCACATTAAAAAGAAAACTCAGAAAAGAAAAATTGCAAACATCTATCACTGTTTATTCTGAATATCCTATTTTTACCCAAGAATATGTAGGGATTGACAACATGAACTGTGCTTAAACAAGCTCCAGCTTTACTAACTTTACTAACTCCTTTTTGAAGTGAATGTGTATAATAGGCTGTGTATGGTGGGGTAGACTCTATAACTGAAAGTTTCCCAAATAAGCTTCTGTGTAGAATACATGTTTATTAAAGGGAAAGGAAGAAAACTGTACTTATGTGGAGCTCACATGTATATACTAAAACTCAGCAATAACCCTAGTAGTTGTTTAAAAGACGGAGCCACAGAAGGTTTTTCAGAGGCAGGAGTATTTCCTGGATGACGTTTAAAATTTCCTATTTATGGTGATAATAATAATAATAAAAAACAAATTTAAGTTTCATCGCTATTCAATACAATGGTTACAAACACCATGCTATTTTCTAGAGATGCAAAATATTTTCTAATCTGATATCAATTATCCTTTACTCACAAAGTATAAAATAATGCCAAATATTAAAATACATAAATAATGTTGAGCCAAAGGTTAGTCTCCTCATTTTAATTCCATGCTATTAAATCATGATATTGTTTTCTATTAAGAAGATAAAAAGCTTTATAGTTCTTTAGGGTCAGAATTAAAAATAAAAGGGAAAAGTAAGTTCTGTGTCTGTCATTGACTGAGTGTGTATTTTTAAATAATGGATCATATGATTTGTGCATGTACCTGACAGAGAAAAGAGAGAAGAAGCAAGCTTAGTTTACCAATTGATTGATTTACAGGTAAATATTATACATTTTTATAATAGTTACCAAATAAAAAATCCCTAACCATGGCCAGTTAAAAGATGGCTGTGCTTTTTACTGTCCATTTTCTGTCCCTTGTTCCCAACATTCCGATCCTGCTCAATGCCCCAAGGAGACTGACCCCTAAGAACCACCTTATCAAGATCCCCTGCTCCCTGCGTCCTATTGTGGGCAACAAATGGAAGATGCTGGCAGGAGATCGAAGTGCAGGAGTGGGAGAGTTTGGAGTGCACCATCTGCCTTCTGCGGTGGCGGTGTCTCTCTCTGACTGTTCCAACACCTGTCAGGCAGCTTGCTCTTTGTTAGAGTTTTCTCTCCTACCTCCTCCTCAGGCCTATGGCTGGAAAGGGCTCCCTGCCCTTGTGAGTGCTGGAGAAGCTCAGCATCTCTTGTTGCTTTTCTTGTCCTTGCACACAACTCTGTCAATATTCTTTTCATTAAGTTTGAGTCAATCTCAGCTGAAAGCGTCTTCTGTCTCCTGTTGGGACTCAGTAATGAATGCAATACCTTTGTCACCCTTTCGGAGACCCCTCTGGGAAGCTCCTGATCTACATGGTTATGGGTCTCCCAGTCACAGTTATTCTGTCTGCCCCTCAATCAGCTACATTTCTATCTGGGTCCTTGGACATGATAAACTTTGAACTTCAATTTTCTTGTCTGTGCAGTGGAAAAAGTGACATGTATTCAGCAACAAAGATTAAATGAGATAATGCGTGTAGACACATCTATCAGAGTGCCTGGTATATCACAGGCACTGAAGAAAACCTGGCTAGTCTTATTACCATAGAGAATCCAGAAGAACCATCCTCATTATGTCATATTGTCCTCAGTTTGAAATCGCCTACTTTATTTCTCTGTTTAGAGTCTAAGCAACCACTGCCCCTACAGGGACCACACTTTTTATACCTTGTTCTTACCTCTTTGGAATTGAGGTACACAGAATTGGTTTACCTATAAATTACACGGTCATGACAGTCTCTTCATTTGGTGAAAACATGGTCCTTTTTTATTTACTCACTCAGTTATATTTAATAGTATAACAAACACCCTCAAGCCCACCACTCAAATAAAAACTAAGTTTTTGATGTAACCTACCAAATCTTCTAATCCGTCTGCCTCCATCCATCTGATACAAACATCATTTTAAATTTTATTCCTTTGCTTCCATTTTTGTCTAGTTTAATTACATCTATAGGTATTTCTTAAAATGTAAGTATATTTTTATTTTAGTTGTTTTTAATTTGTAAAGTGGTATGTGGTATGTAATTTTTGATCTTTTGATATCCATGTTTTCAACAATTATTTTTCTAAGATTTCCTCATGTTGTTCCAGGTTGTTAATAGTTCATTCAATTTGGCCATTATCTAGTATTCTACTGTGTGAATAGTTTAATTCGTTCACTCTGTTTTGATAGACACTTGGTAGGTCTCCAGGTTTTTGCTGTAGTGAACAATGCTGATACTGATGTTCTTCTGTTGATTTCTATTGATTTTCAGCAGGTTTCTCTTTGGTTATTCCTAGGAGTGAAATTGTTGAGCCTTAGGTATATGAAAGTTGAACTTTAGGAGATAATGCCATATTGTTTTTCTAAGTGTCTTCTAATAGCAATGCATAATAGATTTTTGTGGTTCAGAATTCTATTCAACTTTGGTTTTACTAGACTTAAAATTTGCCAATTGAATGGTACCAACTTATATCTCATAAAATGATGACCCATCATTGCAGTTGTAATGTCCTTTTTAACTTAAGGTATTAAATGTCTTTTTACTTTTTTCTTAGCCTAGTAGGACTTTTTTCTGGGTATGCAATTATTTTCTTGTCTATCTTTCCCCTTTTTTTACTGGGTTATCTATGGTATTTAAACTGTATTAAACTTCCGGGAGCGGGAAGGCACCGCGAACGGCAGGGGACCCGCGCCTGCGGCTCTGGGGTCCGGCCCCCTGCCCTCCCAGGCTGGAGCCGGGCTCCTGGCGGGGCGGCGGCGAGGCGGAAGCGGTGGGATGCTGCTGCCCGGCGTGCAGTAGGGGCGGACTGTTTTTGGAATTCTCTATATATTCATTTTAAACAATTCTATAATAATAATTATATTTTTCGATTTATTTTAGATTCAGGAATTACATATGCAAGTTTTTTACATAGGTACATCACGTGACACTGTGGTTTGGGATATGAATGATCCCATCACTTAGATAGTGAGCCAATACCCAACAGTTTGCCTTTCTAACCCTTGCTCTCATCCCTCTTTCTTTGCCCGGTAGTCCCTAGTGTCTATTGTTGCCATCTTTATGTCCATGAGTATCCAATGCTGTGCTCTCACTTATAAGAGAGAACATCAAGTATTTGGTTTCCTGCATTAATTCCTTTAAGATCATGGCCTTCAGCTGCATCCATGTTGCTGTAAAGGACATGATTTCATTCTTTTTATGGCTGTGTAGTATTCCACATGTATATGTAACACATTTTCCATATCCAATTCAATGTTGATGGGCATCTAGATTGATTCCATGTCTTTGTTATTGTGAGTAGTGCTGCAATGAACACGTGTGTGCATGTGTCTTTTTGGTAGATTGACTTATTTTCTTTTGGATATATACCCAGTAATGGGATTGCTGGATTGAATGGTAGGTAGTTCTGTTTTAAGTTCTTTGAGAAATCTCCAAACTGCTTTCCACAGTGGATGAACTAACTTACATTCTCACCAATGGTGTATAAGCATTCCCTTTTCTCCATAGCCTTGCCAATATTTGTTGTTTTTTAACTTTTTATTAACAGCCATTCTGATTGGTGTGACATGGTATCTCATTGTGCTTTTAATTTGCATTTTTCTGATGGTTAGTGATATTGAGCATTTCTTATATGTTTGTTGGTCACATGTATGTCTTCTTTTGAGAAGTGTCTGTTCATGTCTTTGTCCACTTTTTAATGGAGCTATTTGTTTTTTGTTTGTTGAATTGTTAAAGTTTCTTGCAGATTCTGGATATTAGGCATTTGTCAGATGCACAGTTTTGAATACTTTTTCTATTCTGTAGATTTTCTGTTTAATCTGTTGATAGTTTCTTTTGTTTTGAAGAAGCTCTTTCATTTAATTAGGTCATATTTGTCAGTTTCTGTTTTTTGTTGCAATTACTTTTGAGGACTCAATCATAAATTATTTCCTAAGGCTGATGTCCAGAGTGGTATTTCCTAGGTTTTCTTCTAGGATTCTGATAGTGTGAGGTTGTACATCTAAATCTTCAATGTATCCTGAGTTATTTTTTGTGTACGGTGAAAGGTAGGGGTCCAGTTTCTTTCTTCTGCATATTGCTAGCCTGTTATTTCAACATCATTTATAGAATAGGGAGTCCTTTTCCTATTGCTTATTTTTGTTCACTTTGTCAAAGAGTAGATGGTTGTAGGGATGCACCTTTATTTGGGAGTTCTCTGTTCTGTTCCATTAGCCTATATTTTTGTATCGGGTTGTCAGTACCATTCCCTTTTTATTACTGTAAGCTTTTGTATACTTTGAAGCCAGGTAATGTGATGCCACCAGATTTGTTCTTTTTCCTTGGGATTGCTTTGGTTATTCAAGCTCTTGTTTGGTTCCATATGAACTTTGCAGTATTTTTTTTCTAATTCTGTGAAAAATGATATTGATAGTTTGATGGGCATGGCATTGAATCTGTAGGTTTCTTTGAGCATTATGGTCATTTTCATGATATTGATGCTTCCAATTCATTAGCATGGAATATTTTTCTATTTGTTTGTGTCATTTATGATTTCTTTCAACAGTGTTTTGTAATTTTTCTTGTGAAGATCTTTCATCCCCTTGGCTTGATGTTTCCCTAGGTATTTTATTCTTCTTGTGGCTATTGTGAATGGGATTGTGTTCTTGATTTGGCTTTCAGCTTGAACATTATTGTTGTATAGAAATACTACTAATTTTTGTATATCAGTTTTGTATCCTGAAATTTACTGCCATTTATTAGTTCCAACAGCCTTTTGGTGGAATCTTTAGATTTTCATTTCTGGGATAAAAGGTTGGTCCAACATATGCAAATCAATAAATGTGGCCACCACATAAACAAACAGTATTTAAAACAAATACCCTATGATTATCTCAATAGATGTAAAAAAAACCCTCCTATAACATTCAACATTTCTTCATGATAAAAACCCTCGCCAAAGTAGGCATTGAAGAGACATATCTCAAAATAATAGTAGCCAACTATGACAAACCCACAACCAATATCATACTGAATGAGTAAAATCTGTAAGTATTCCCCTTGAGTACCAGAATAAGACAAGGATGTCCGCTCTTCCCACTCCTATTCAACATAGTACTGGACTTCCTAGCCAGAGCAATCAGGCAAGAGAAAGAAATCAAAGGCACACAAATAGGAAAATAAGTCAAACCATCACTCTTTGCTGACCTTACCTGACTAACTTGTGTGTGTGTGTTTGTATGCATATATATATATGTATAATTTGTTTTTTTATTTTGTTTTGTAGAGACAGGGTCTTGCCATGTTGCCCAGGCTGGTCTCGAACTCCTGGGCTCAAGTGAACCACCCATCTTGCCCTACCAAAGTGTTGGAAGTACAAGTGTGAACCACCACACAAGCAGAAAATTCTTTTCTTGAAGAATGGTGAATATGGCCCTCAATCTCTTCTGGCTTATAGGGTTTCTGCTGAAAGATCCACTGTTAGCCCGATATGGTTCCCTTTCTAGGTGATCTGTCCATTGTCTTTCGCCCCCTTTAACCTTTTTTCTTACATTTTGACCTTGGAGAATCTGACATCTATGTCTTGGGGATGGTCTTATTGTGCCCTATTTGCAGGGGTTCTCTGCGTTTCCTGAATTTTAAAGTTGGTCTGTCTAGTGAGGCTGGGGAAATTTTCAGATGGTATTCTGAAATATGTCTTCCAAGTTGCTTGCTTTCTCTTTCTGTATTTCAGGGATGCCAATGAGTCATAGATTTTGTCTCAACATAATCCCATATTTCTCATAGGTTTTCTTCATTCTTTTTAATTGTTTTTTCTTTAATTTTGTCTGACTGAGTTATTTCAGAGATCCAGCATATTAGTCCATTTACACACTGCTGATAAAGACATACCCAAGACTGGGTGATTTATAAAAGAAAGAGAGGTTTAATAGACTTAGAGTTCCACATGGTTGGGGAGGCCTCACAATCATGATAGAAGGCAAGCAGTAGCAAGTCAAGTCTTACATGGATGGCAGCAGGCAAAGAGAGAGCTTGTGTGGGGAAACTCCCCCTTATAAAACCATCATATCTCATGAGACTTATTCACTATCATGAGAACAGTATGGGAAAGATCTGCCCCATGATTCAGTTTCCTCCCACCAGGTCCCTCCCACAACACATGGGAATTCAAGATGAGATTTGGGTGGAGACACAGTCAAACCATATCAACTGGTCTTTGAATTCTGAGATTCTTTCCTCAGTTTGATAGATTCTGCTGTTAATACTTGCTATTGTATTCTGAAATTCTTGAAGTGAGTTTTGCAACTCCATTATCTCTTTCTTAAAATGTCCCTTTTATCTTTTATCTTGCATACCATTTTATTTTATTCCTTAGACTCCTTGCATTGAGTTTTAAATTTCTTCTGAGTGTCCATGGTCTTTGTTCCGATCCATATTGTGAATTCTATTTCTGTCACTTCAGCCATTTCAGCCTGATTGACAAGCATTACCTGGGAACTAGTGTGGTCATTTGGAGGTAAGAAGGCACTGGATTCTTGAGTTGCCAGAGTTTTTGCACTGATTAATGCCCATTTGTGTGGGCTGATGTTCCTTCAATCTTTGAAGTCACTGTTCTTTAGAATTTTTTTCCTTTTATTTTCTTTTATGTCCTTGGGGGTTTGGTTGTGTTATAAGGTGGGTTCAGTAGACTGGCTTCATTTCTGGTAGATTTTTTGGGGAACTGACGTTCAGCTCAGCGCTCCTGAGCTGTGTGGTCCAACTCTGAGAGGCTGGTATCC
The DNA here is from genome assembly GCF_028885625.2 of Pongo pygmaeus. Taxonomy (NCBI): domain Eukaryota; kingdom Metazoa; phylum Chordata; class Mammalia; order Primates; family Hominidae; genus Pongo; species Pongo pygmaeus. The sequence continues at coordinate 128,841,207 of NC_072384.2, forward strand.
TGCCTCTGGCTTTTTTCTCTGGCCCTTCAAGATTGAGAACCTTTTGCACTAGAGCGGCCGAGGTGTTCCTAGACCATTGGCCACGAAACTCTGAAGGGCAGTGCCAGCCAAGGAGCTTTGTTGGGTGATGACAGTGGGATCTGTGCTCATTTGCACATGCCAGCAGCAGTGGCAGTGGGGTGGGGTGTACACTTGTCAGCTGGCATGGGGCACCAGCAGGCCCAGGGCTGTTGGTCTCCATATGGGCATTGGCAATGGCAGCAGTGGTGGTGTGAGGGGAAAAGGAGCTAAAGGGAAGAGGGCTGCTGGGGTCCATGTGTGCATTCACACCCATGGTGGTGTCAGTGTGAGGGCAGAGTACTGGTAGGCACAGGGGTCATCACCTCCATATGTAGGTTCATACCAGAGGAGGTGTTGTTGCAGAGTGGGAGGTGGGGCCGTTGTTATCTCTGCATGCGTTCACCCTTATGGCAGTGGCAGCATATGGTGGGGAAAGGTAATGCTTGTGTCTTTATGTGTGTTTGCACCAGCAATGGCAGTGCAGTGGGATGGTGGGCGCCCCCATACAACAGTTGGGGAAGAGGTGGTAAGGTTCACCAATGCACATGTGTGCTGGTAAAGCAATGGGTGGGTGGTCACGGGTGTGTGCGTGCCCTCAAAGTGGCAAGGGGGAAGCTGCCATGGGGAAACGGTGCTGGTAGGTGGTGTGTTTCAGTGGGGGGCTGCTCTTCTGGAGCTTTCTGATGGTCAGGCGTGGTCTGCCACTGCAGAAGCTATGATGCAGGCCACCAGGAGTCATCCCAGTTGAGCATCTGAGACTGCACTTCCAGCAGGAATGGCCAGGCTGGGGCCCAGGGAAAGGCCAGCAGATGAAAGTATGCTCAGGTCAGACTGGTCGTGTCTTATGAGCAAGATCGCCTTGTTTTGTTCAGATCCAACAGTTCCCTTAAGGCTGGAGTCTCCTAGAGGAACATGGTGAGTCTTGGGGGATGTGTGTCACTGGCCATGTTCACCTGCAGACGTTCCTGCACCAAACCCTGTGGGCTCTGCACAGGCTGAAGTCCTGCCTCTACCATCCCTCTAAGTAGCTCTCCCTTCCAGCTCAATTTTCCATGGAAGCTGTGGAATCTCCTTCTGCCAGGATTCCAGAGGTCCAAAGCAACAGTGGGTCACTCATCATCTGCTCAACTTACCTTTTTACCAGGAGTCACTGGGGACCAGGAATGAGTCCTTGTGCATGGTAGCCCATGCAGGGTTTTAGCCCAGCATCTGTATCCTTCCTCCATCCACCCTCAATGCCTACTTTCTGTTCACAGTGTGCCAATCTTCCCAGTGTTCCAGTCTCTCAATAGCAGGTGTTCCTTCTGCCTGTGTCTGGTTACACATCTTGCCTCCTTTTTCAGATATGAAATTATTGGTTGGAATTTTTCTATAAGAGTGCTGAAAATAGGCTCCCAATCCTTCTTGGCTTATAAAGCTTCTCCTGAGAAGCCTGATGTTAGCCTGTTGAGGTTTCTTATGTATATGATTCCATCTTTTTCTCTAGCTGCTTTTAAGACTTTTTTAGTGTTGACCTTGGGCAGTCTGGTGGCTATACGCCTTGGTGACATTTGTTTTGAATATTATCTCACAGTTTTTCTTTGGATTTCTTGTATCTGGATGTCTGCCTTTCTAGCAATATTAAGAAAATTTTCTTGAGTTATTCCCTCAAATATGTTTTCCAGGTTGTTTACTTTTTTCCTTCTCTTTCAAAAATGCCAATAATTCATAGGTTTGGTCACTTTACATAATCACATATTTCTTGAAGACTTTGTTCATGTTTTAAATTCTTTTTCTTTATTTTTGTCTGACTGGGTCAGTTTGAAAGACCAGTCATCAAGCTCTGAAATTCTTTCTTCTGCTTGGTTTGGTCTATTTATAAAGCTGTCAATTGGTGAAAGTCTTTGAGTGAGTTTTTCAGTTCCAGAAGCTCTGATTGATTTCTTCTTCTTATGTTTATTTCTTTTTTCATTTTGTGGATTGATTTAGAAGTTACTTTGTGTTGATTTTCAACTTTGTCTTGGATTTCCTTGAGCTTCCTTGCTTTGAATTATTTATCTGTCATTTCTGAGTTTCCATTATGTTTCGGAATCGGTGGTGTCACTACATTCAGATTTGTCATGGTACCAGAATTCTTGCACTGGTTTCTTCCCATCTGGAGACTCTGGCATTTTAATTAATTATTTTCATGTGGGTAGAGTTTTTTCTTTTATTTTTCTTTCACTGTATTATTATTATTATTTTCCCATCCCCTGCCAGATGTCCTTATGGTAGAGGATGCTGGATAGTGACTTTTGGCTTTGCTTCTATAGCCCTATATACTTCTTTCAACAGGTTTTATATTGGGCTGTGTGGTTTGATCTACAAGGTAGTAGATGGCCCTTACGCATAACAGCTGGGTGTGGCCAACATGGCTGTGTATGTATTTGATCCTTGTTTACCGAGAGAAGCTCTCTGTTGCTTCAGGCAATGGGCTAATCCATAGAGTGCACAGTGGTCTGAGCTCCCTGCCCAACCCCTGTGGGGTGGAGGGCAAGATGGTTGGGGCCAGACCAGACAGGCCCACCTACAGGTTTTCTAGTGGCAGGCACACATACACCAGCACCAAGGCATAACTGAGTCGGCAGCCAGAAAGCACCCAGAGGCATGGAGTTGGGAAACCTTGGCCCCAAGTTCTCTGCACAGCAGCAGTGATGGCCTAAACTAATCCATGAGAGTGGATGTTCCAGATGTCTGGTGATCTGCCTGGGTGTGTAGAGTGTAGAGGGCCCTGCTATATCACATCTGGGCACAGGAAGGGTGGGGCAACTCAGGCTGGTAATTCAACAAATAGTCTGACTCCCTGGAGATATGCCTGGGTGTGGAACAGAGAGGGCCCTACTTCACCGCAATCTCTGAACAGGAAGAGTAGGGCAGTTTGGGCTGCAGATCCAGGTGAGTTGGTGCTCCTACTGCCTGGAGATCTGCTTTGACATGGAGCAGAGAACAGAGAAGGCCCTGCTGCACCACATTCTGTGTATAAGAACTGTGGGGCACCTTAGGTTACTGATCCAGGCAAACCAGTGCTCCCAATACCTGGAGATATGCCTGGCCATGGAGCAGAGGGGGCCCTGATGCACCATGATCTCTCTGCAGGAAGGGTGGGACAGGTCAGGCTGCCAATTTGGAACACCTGGTTGGCAAGTGCTCCAAATGCCTGGATATCTGCCTGGGCATTGAATGCAGAGGGTTCCCCTGCACCAGGACCTCTGAATAGAAGTGAGATGACTCAGGCTGCTGAACCAGGCAAGCAGTTGCACTGAATGCCTGGAGATCTGCCTGGAACTGAAGCAAAGAAAGCCTTTGCACCAAGATTTCTGCCCAAGAAAGGGTTGGGAAGCTCAGGCTGCTGACCCAGGTAAGCCTATGCTTCAGATGCCTACAGGTCTGCCTGGGTGTGGAGGGGAGAGGGTCCCACAGCACTACCATCTCAGGAGCAGGCTGGCCAGTGCTAGATGGCCCTGGCTGCAAGTCTCATTGTCTAGCAGAAACTGCAGCTATAGCAGCTCCTCCTCCTGCCTCAGGCCTGCAACAGAGGAGAGCACAATTCCAGTACTTACCACTGTGGTGCTTTCCACAGTTCTAACTGTGGAGGTCCTTAACCTGCTCCAGAGCAAGTGCTCCAATCTCTGACCTGAGATAGCAATGCCTGCATGGGTGCACTGTCCGATCGCCAAAGAATGGCTGACTTTGTATGTGCCTGGATTAAAAATGGCATCCTACTGTTGATCCTGGGTCTGGAAAAATGTCTGCAGCTTTTCCCAGTGGCTTTCCCTTTCAGTGCCTGCGATCTTCTCCCCAAGTTAGCTCCAGGAATTGGGAGAAACAAAGTGCTCTCTCTTGGCTTGGTTTGCCTGGATCCCCTGTGGAAAAGACTCCCCTGAGTCAGAGAGAGAGGCTCTCTGCCCAATTCACATACTGGGACTTCATTCACTTTTTTTATGCTGTCATGGAGGCTATTTGCCCAAGTTCTTCTCTCCTGGATCTGGGGCGTCCTTCACAATTCCAGTGGATTCCCATTTTCTTCTTGAATTAAAGCCCACAGCGTTGATCTTTACATATTATCTTGCTATTGACAGATGGTGGAGGCATGCTAAAAGCATGAATATCCTTTTTCCTGTTCTTGGATGATGATAAGCATTTGTCCAAATATTTTACAAAAGATTTTGAAGATTTGTTGAAATACAGTCATATGCTTCTGGATTTTCCTACGACTATTATACATTTTATTCGCAACAACCTAATGTTAGACTGATCTCATTTCAGCTCCTCTTTCACTCAGCAAATGCTTATTGAGTACCAATTCTGTGTTATCACAGTTCCATTAAAAGTCCATTTAACCTTGTCTCATGGTTAATTAATACACCCGTGTTTGGAATAATCTATTATTGTATGAAAAAAGAAATTTATTTTATACATTTTCAAAAGTAAAATACAAAAAGGGTTTCTTTATGCTGAAGCCAAACACGTTTGAACAGATTTTTGGGGAATCAGAAAACGATTATCTATCTTTCACTCTGTTTTCCTCACCGCTTGTCTCCTTTCCTTCCTTTTTAGCTTATAGCTTTCTGGAACCTATTTCAGCTGCCTTTTATAGTTGTAAGTTTGACATACACAAAAACATGCTCTTGTATAATTGCCTCAATATTTTTTCATCTTGCTGAAGGTGATTATTTTAAACTGCTGTGAGACATGATGAATCAACAATTATATTACATACACAGATATATGCAGAGCATTTGCTTAGGAAACTTGATTTCTAAGGCAGAGCATTCTTTATCATGAGAATTCACTAGATCCAGTGACTGTGCTGAATTCTGAGATAGTTTTGAAATTTTACTAAAAAACAAAACAAACATAATTGTATTTCATTATGATATATTTAATATTTTTGAAGTCAGATAGTTTTTTTGTGTGTGTGTGACAGAGTCTTTCTCTGTTGCTCAGGCTGGAGTACAGTGGCATGATCTCAGCTCACTGCAACTTCCGCCTCCCGGGTTCAAGTGATTCCCCTGCCTCAGCCTCCCGAGTAGCTGGGACTACAGGCTGCCACCACCACACCTGGCTAATTTTTATATTTTTAGTTGACATGGAGTTTCATCATATTGGCCAGGCTGGTCTCGAACTCCTGACCTTGTGATCCACCCACCTCGGCCTCCTAAATTGCTGGGATTATAGGCATAAGCCACCGCGCCCTGCCAAATAGATTTTTTTAATGCCAAAAATGGCATGGGTGATAATATAGTTTATACTATGGGTGAAACTCCTGGAGATTAAATATACTTATTCATCCTTTCTTCAGAACCTGTGCTGACAAAGGATGTGGCTTATAATGACAATGGAATAGGGAGGGGTAGCAGGAAATGAAAAAGACCTTAAAAACCCAGATAGCCCTCAGACTGCTATTCACGATGCTGTAAGGAATCAATCTCTATACGTCATTGGATGCAGAACATCTAGAATGCTTTTAATTTCCAGACCCAGAATAACACATAACAAATTTAAAGTAGCTTTGAGTATTGCTACTTAATAGTCAATAAATATTCAATAAATAATAATGAATATTCAGTGACGTGCCATTTTAAATTAGTTTTATTCTAACACTGTAAAAGGGTTTAGGTCACAAGTGAATGAAAATTCAACAGCTATTTAAGCTTCAGGTATGAAGTAATGAGACACCCCTACATCTAATTCTCTATAATCCTCTCAGCTTTGCTTTTGTTTGGCTGACTTAACTTTTCATAGCCAAATGGCTGCAGCAGCTCCAGACATCACCTCTTCACCCTAACCTTAGAGTGGGGTTTTTCATAATGTGTTGATAACCCATCAGCCAATCTATAAACAATATAGTCCATCATGACCAGCCTTTAAATAAACTAATGTAAGGGAAAATAATAGAATAGAATGGAATCTGAAAATATCAGAATGAATTACATGTAGTAAAGATAGATACCTTTTATACAACTTTTGTCATATGTAGACGATGTGTGCACGGAGCTGTGATGTGAAATTTATGTATTTCTGTGGTTCATCATGAAACATTTAGAGAAAGAGAAAAAGAGACAACTTCTTCCTGCCTTGAAAACTGCAGTGATACCTTTTTCTGGCCCATTGATTCAAATGGGCTCCTAAATATTTCTGAAACAATTACTGCTGGGTGCACATTCAAGTGTTGTGGAATCCAAAGCTGTATTATTTGGGTTGGGGGAGGGCTCTTTAAGAAAAAGAATTTGGAATTGCCTGTATAACATTAGGTATAAATATTAATGTAAAGCAAGGATAGAAAAATTACACATTTTAACAAGCTAACAAATGCTACAATTAAAAATACACATTTAAAAAAGCTATATTAAATACTTTAATTGTTCCAAGCACTTAATTGTTCTTTCTTAATAACAGTATTTTTCTTAATTAAATGCTTGGAACAATTCTACAATTTTTTTTTAAAGACAGAAGCCTTAACCAATTGTTGTTAAAATAACTTTTGCCAATGTTGCAAAAATATTTGCCAGATGAGCTCATTACTAGTTCCCACCAGAGCTTTGGAAGGAGCTCTTGCAAAGGAGGAGCTCTGAGGCTTATGAAATTTGCCATAATGCACCCCTTCCATTCTAGAGCCAGGGTAAAGTCAGTGTCCCTTAGGCCCATAGGCTTGCTGGCATTAATATAGCTTCAGGATGGAGACTAAGAGTGGATGCTGAGAAGCCTGCCAGTCAGGGTTCCTACCTGCTTAGTGATCCAGAAGCTGACTTTCCATGAATACACAGAAAAGTTGTTTCTTGAAAAGGTGGTGGTTTTCTGCTTCTGATGACAGAAAACTAGAAAATACAGATTGTGATAGCTAGTTTTATATGTCAACTTGCCTAGCTATGCTGTCTATTTTTTAACTAAACATTGTCTAGCTGTTGCTGTGGAGGCATTGGTAGATGTGGTTAACATCTACAATCAGCTGACTTTAAGTAGATTATCTTTGATAATGTAGTGGGCCTCATCCAATCAGTTGAAGGACCTTGAGAGCAAAACTGAGGTTTCTCTGAGAAAGAAAATCCTTCCTCAAGACTGCAGTGTCAGTTCCTCCCTGAGAGTTCTCTGGAAGTTTTTGACTTGCCAGTTTCCTCATAATCATATAAGACAATTCCTTGAAAGAAATCTCTTAATGTGTGCATGTGTGTTTTTGTGTCTGTGTACATATGTGTGTGTGTGTGTGTGTGTGTGTGTGTTTATATATATATGTATTCTTATTATTCTTTTTTGGAGAACTCTAATTGGTACAGTGATTAACCCTCTGGATGAAGACAATGGAAAGATAAATAGAACAAATTTAGAACTGCAAACTACAGCAACCAAAATTCTGGTCTTCAAGTATGAGTTTACTCATAGACTAGACACAACTGCAGAGTGTATTATTTTCTTCTTACTTTATTTATTCTACTTCTTATTATGCCAGTTCACCATCTAAAATGAGGCACGATGAGACAAGGGGATGGAAAATTGCAAAGACAGGATGAGAGAACCACATGATACTGTGAGAAAGCTTTTTTTTTTTTTTAACCTGGAATGGCAGAAGGAACAGAGACGAAATGAGTTAGAAAATGCATTTAAAGAAATAATGAGTAAATGTTTTAAAAAATAGTTTAAAGACATAAATTCTACATTCAGACCCCAGTCAATCCCACAAGAAAAATAAAAATAATTTCTCGTGTAGGTTCATCCTAGAGAAACTGCAGAGAAACAATAAGAAAGCCAAAATTTTAAGGACAACCAGAATTTTAAAACATCAGATTACATACAAAAATGTATACACTATACTGAATAGAAACAATGAGTGTCCTTACGTGGATTGAAAGGATATAAGAGCCCATCAAGAATTCACATTATTAAAAGGTTAAATTAAAGTATTTTAAGATAAGGCAGAGATTTGTCACTTCCAAATAGAGCCTAAAATAGAGAAGAAGGTGCGTTCTTCAAGGAGAATAAAAATGATCTGAGAATGAAGCTTGGAGATAGAAGAATGAAAAGATATAGAAGATAAATATACATACATATTTAAATATACATTTATTGTCTAAAACATCAATAATGTGTTATGTGGTTTAAAATACATGGAGAATAAAATATGTAACAATAGCATATTATTTAAATTAATGTAAAATTTTTCTAAGATTCTTGACTTATTTAGGAGGAGTGTCAAAGAATCAGTTAATATTAGACATTGATAAGTCAAGAATGTATGTTTTATTTTTCAGGTAAGCACTAAATAACATAATTTCTTAATTCAGAGAAGAGAGAGAAATAAAATACTAAAAATTTAATCAGTTCATGGAAGGCAAAAAAGAAGAGAAAAAGGAAAATTCAATAGTTGGTCAAAAATAAAGGACATAGTAAATTGATAGATTTATACCACAAGATATTATAAATTAAATTTAATGGAAGTTGAATACATGTAAAAGTTAAAAGACAAAAGTTGCCATAATGGATTAAAAATTAAAGAAAATTACCTGAAAGTTTACAATCCAGAAAGGTTGAATAAAAAATAATTGAAAAGGCTGGGCACAGTGGCTCATGCCTGTAATTCCAGCACTTTGGAAGGCCAAGGTGGGCGGACCACCTGAGGTCAGAAGTTTGAGACCAGCCTGACCAACATGGAGAAACTTCATCTGTGCTAAAAATACAAAAATTAGCAGGGAGGCTGAGGCAGGAGAATCACTTGAACCCGGGAGGGGAGGCTGCGGTGAGCTGAGATCATGCCATTGCAATCCAGCCTGGGCAACAAGAGCGAAACTCCATCAAACACACACAAAAAAGTAATAATAATTGAAAAAAGCCATACAATGCAAACACTAACTGATATAACATGATGCAGGTATGTTAATATCAGGAAAAATCTACTTGAAGGTAAAAAACTTTGCAGGAGTGAAAGTGGTTCCTTCTTCATCGCAACAATGTTTATTTAACAAATATGCGATGCTTCTAAATTTTTATGAACCTAATAACAAGGTTCAAACTGCAGAAAGATGTCAGAAGCTACACGCAGAAACAAAATCCCCATAATCATAATGGGCAATTTTAAAACACTTTGAGTGAATTATACAATGAGTCATCAAACATAAAGAGGGTAAAACCAATTTGAACAGCATGATTTGCAATTTGGACTTAATTTATATAAATAAAACATTGCACCGAACAAAAGTGTAATACACATTTTTTCTCAATCACACAGAAAACATTTCCCAAAGTGACCACAGTTAAAGCCCAAGTAAATTCATAGGGTTGAAACCGTATGTATTATAGTATACATTTTCTCACCCCATCTCTGCATTTCCTTGTTCCTTTATTATGTTATAATCATTTTCTTCCCTCTGGTGCTTTTTTGTAGCACACACTATAAGCCACTTTTCCATTTTGTGAGTGTCAATTTAGTAACAATACTATCAGTAAATCAACTTAACTGAGCACTGGGTAAACTCCAATAACTTGAAATGCCTAGCCAGTGGATGAGCCAGCCTGTTACCTTGTAACTGATAGCTGGGTGACACCCCTTTCTCTCTTAGGAGATCTTGCTTACCACAGGTGACTAAGCGAGGGTGCCAGTGTTGGTCTGTACACTAAATATTAGAATACACTAGTTTGTTTCTTATTATATTAGATAAATAGTAGAGAAAACTTTTAATTTTTTCTGTTAGTGATGGATTGAGGGTCCCAAATGAAAAAAATATTAAAAAGTTATAATTTTCTTCTTCCTGCGTCTCATTAGACTGATATTTTTTGCACACTTTATTTCAGATGTCATTATCTGTATTGCAGTGGTTTCTGGTACTGTAGCACACATGGCTCATAGCTCCCTCCATATCCCCTTGGCCACCTGTAGCTGCCACTCCTGGCATGGACAGATGCCTACCTTGGGTACCTCCCTTGTTCTCTGCCTGAGAACTTCCTTGTTCCACTGGGAGCAGGGAGAGTTAACAGCCCGGGGGCAACCATTAACCAACAGAGGGTGAGCCAGGGAATAACCCCCTCCCCTCCACTTTCCTCTCTTCTAGTTGCCAATTCTGAGATATGTTCCACCTGGTTTCTGGAGAGTTCTAACTATAAAGAAGCCCCGGTTAGTTACAGCAGAAACCTGTGTATTAATTTATTCCTTATTGGTTTTTCTTCCTTCCCTCTCCTACTTCCTACATTTCCTCACTTGTGTTCTCTGGAATGAACCATACCCACATCCTTGTTTTAGACTCTGTTTTGAGGGTAATCAAAATAAAGATTGGCAGCGATAGTTTTAACTGTATAGTACACGTTTCCATTTCCATCTACTTTTGATAAGAACAGCCACTTTCTGTAGGGAAGTCACTCATCATCCATTCATGTTACTGTGAAGGGATGATCAATTACAGTACTTTAAGTTTCTATTTGTTTAGGTGTGAGCATGCTACCCAGGCCTGCTTAAGCATGGTATTCAATCCTCCTACATGCAGTGATGAAATCAAACAGACCCAGACAGTCTATCCGTGCATTTGATGCATAGTTGCTGAGATGCAGACTTTCTCTACTTTTTGCTAAGATGCAGATCTTGACCTTCAAGGAAACAAAAGCCTGACTGAAACAGGCATGACTAATGCCAACAAGTGAAGCCAAGCAAACGCAAGAAGAAATTGAGAAACAGAAAGGAAATGGGTAGAAAGCTCAAAATATAATATTTGAGCCCCTGGATCTAGCTGGGTCTCACATCCACACTTCGGATTTTCTGGTTGCATGTGCATTTCAACCTCAACTTCACACCTTTTTTCTGTTAAACCAGTTTAAGATGGATTTTGATGACTGAAAACTCAGGGTCCCAATTACCATACATACTCTTTCCTCAAGTACATCTGTCTCTTAGTGAACATTTACAAAAATATCATGAAATGCATGGCGTGCCATTTTGTTGTATGCTTGTTGTTTAATTTTATTTGAACCCTGAATGTGTTTGTTTTGGGATTATTTCATTTGCCTATAATGAAACCAGACAGGCAAGAAATGAATAATTCTCTACATCATCGATGTTTGGTTACTGTTTTGGTGTCTAGTACAGAAGAGAGCATGCTGAGAACACTTTGAGAGAGTGTGTTGAATGAATGAGTGAGAGAGGAGCAAGTGCAGAGGCTGTAGGGTAGCACGAAGATGGCACACTTGAGGAACTGAAAGGAGGCCACCTGCAAAGACCCAGTGGGGTGCAGAAGAGGCTGGGAAGGTAAACAGGTGGTCAGGTGAGGGTCACCAGGTGGCACAATCTCAGGAAGGACTTTCACATTATAGTTTACATAAATGGTCCCCTCTGGAGGTACAACCTGTCTATGGATGGTGCCCCCAGGGTTTTGTAATGCAACATCCTTGAAACAAGAGGAGGGAAGAGCACCAGGTCACTGTGCACTTTGGAGATGAGGCAGAGTGAGGTTCATTGTGAGGAAAATCTCATACAGAACTAGGATAGTGAGGGCAAATTTTCCAAACCTGTTACCGCTTGTGGTTGGGCTTTTTGTCCATTCCAGATACACACATAATTAGCAATTGCTATGGCCAGGAAATGTCAATACATATACTTTAGCACACACAAAATCATTAATACATGCAATCCAGTTTTCAGCACTACAAAAACACAAGGGGTCCAGATGCACTGGATTCTCAAAACTAAATAAATCAGTCCTCATATGCACCCCTACAACCCAGTAGCCAGTCTCCCAGTAATATTTTGAATCAATTTTGATATTTTTTGGTGAGAATATTTTTTCACACTTTACTTTCAACACATTTTGATGTATTAAAGTGAGACCATTTTATTACATCTCACCTCCCTTGCAAAAATTGCCAAAAACCATAATAAAACCCACACGTGTTTCCCGAATGTTATGTAACTTTCCAGTACATAGCAGAGTGAAATATGCAATCTTAATTTTACTCTACCGTGAAATTATTTGCCTGGTGCATGCTTCTCTATGAAGAGCTTCAAAACAATCATAATTGTGATTGGCACACATAAAAAGAAGAGCAGTTGTTTGCTTTTCTACTGGCTTTCCAAAGAGTTGCATTGGTGATTTAATGAGAAAATTCAAGTTCTCTTTGTTTCATAATACTAATGATCTCCCAAAGGATATTGTCCACTCCCTGATTCAGAGCAAAGTTAATTTCTAGGCTCATTTGCTGCAGGACCCAGATAGAATAGATATGGAATCATGTAATGTCTCTGTCATATTCAACTTCTATGACCTTTGTTTAAAGTTGCTTAAACTCAGTTGTCTCAACTGTACAATGAGGATAACAATGACTTTGCTATAGAACTTTTGCCAGACATTGAAATATAAATACCTAATCTAGGGTTTGGCATATGTTATCATTGTTATTATAGCATTAATAGTATTTTATCTGTTTATGACTAAATTACAAACACATTCCATTTATTATTTAGATCTTAACCCCTTTGGGGATGTAATACATGTATCCTAGAATTTCAAATCCTGTCCTCTTAAATGTTCACAATGGAGATGTTGGTATTTTAGAAGACTGACAGCAACTTTCTCTTCTGCTTCCAAGCTCTGAAACATTGAGTAAAGAATTCAAGAGACAGACAGATGGGAATTAAGCTACAAGGCACGCTAGCAGAGCTGAACTGGATCAGTGGCCAAAACATTTCGCTATTTTAGTACCCACCTGTGCAGACTCACCTCATCACTCACAGACATAACTGCCTCATAAGCTTGTCATACAGCGATGCAGATGGTGTATATAGGTTGTTCAGAAAACACAGAAGAAAGGAAGCATTCACTCCCTAGTTCACCCACAGGCTCAATGACTCCTCAAAGAGGAGACCTGTCGAAGAGGGTAGAAGGGAGAGCAGAAGCAGTTTCAGATGCTTCCCAAAATGTGGACATTCTCATCTAGTAAAGTGGAGTGGAGTGGAACCAGAATGGCCTCTCTTTTAGGATGAAATACGACATAAATTTAGGGAAAGGAAAGCTTGCCTGTTATATATATATACATATATCAAACTGTTCTATTTCCCTTGTGAAAGAAAAAGATCTTGGGCCCCCAAAATCACTAAGCTAAAGGGAAAATTCAAGCTGGGACCTGCTTAGGGAAAACCTGCCTCCCATTCTCTTCAGTCATCTCTCTGCTCACTGGGATAAATGCATATCTCATTGCCTTCTTTGGAAAGGCTAATCAGAAATTCAAAAGAATGCAACTGTTTGACTCTCACCTACCTGCGACCTGGACCAAACCAATGTTCATTTTACATATATTGATTGATGTCTCATGTCTCCCTAAAATGTATAAAACCAAGCTGTGCTCTGACCACCTCAGGCACACATCGTCAGGACCTCCTGAGGCTATGTCCTGGTCATGCGTCCTCAGCCTTGGCAAAAGTAACTTTCTAAATTAACTGAGACCTATCTCACGTTGTCGAGGTTCACACCCTCCACAGAAGTAACCCCCTCCACAGTCATGAAGACTAAATTATTGACTTTAATTTAATTACTCCCCATCGAAATTATTTACTTTTACTATATATGTACATACTCATAAACCATATATAACATTATATATGTATATTTGTTTTAAAAATTTGTAACAGTAATTAATGCATTTTTTCACTCAATATTTTAAGATTTATCCACATCCATACAAATCTATGGAGTTCATGAATGTTAACATTCCATACTATTTTACTGTGTGACTATACCATATACCTATTGATAGGCACTTGAGTAATTTTCTCACTGCTACAATCAATGACCTTTACACATTTTTATTACCCACTTGCAAGGGAGTTTCATGGAATTATATCCAATTCCAGAGCAGAATTGCTGGTGCATAGATAATGTGCATCTTCAACTTTAGGATTTGTTTGTCAAGTTACCCCCTCAAAGGTGGTGGTATTAATTTACATTTCCTCCAACGGTATGTGAGTTCCCACTTCCTTACATTCTTACCTCAGAATTAGACAGGCTCACCAGTCCTGTTCCAGGCAGCACTGGACTGAGCAACTACTGTGAAAAGAGGTCTGGCCTCAGGTAAGGCCAGGTCTGGCCCAGGTAAGCCTTCTCTGGGCAGCTGGCTTCAGTGAAGAAGAAGAGCGAGCTAAGCATATCCAGCATATCTTAGTATATCTTATTGAGCATATCCAGCTGCTTTTTCTATATTTGCTAGCCAGAGAAATCACTCCCGAGGTGTGATGGTTAATGCTATGCATCAACTTGACTGGGTTAAGGGATGCCAAGGTAACAGGTGAAACATTATTTCTGGGTGTTTCTATGAGGGTATTTCTGGAAGAGATTAGCATTTGAATCAGTGGACTGAGTGAAGAAGGTTGCCTTCACCAATATGTGCAGGCAGCATCTAATCCCCTGAGGGATTTGCCCTGGAGGTGAAAGCAATTCTCTTTCTCTCTCTTCTTGAGCTGGGACATTTATTTTTTCCTTCTCTCAGACATCAGAACTCATGGCTCTCAGGCCTTTGGACTTGGGACTTACACCAGTGCTCACTTTTTCCCCTCCATTCCACCCTGGTTTTGAGATTTTCCTCCTCGAACAGCACTTACACCATGGGCTTCCCCGGTTCTCAGGCCTCCAGACTGAGACTGAATTATACCACTGGGTTTTCTGGGTTTCCATCTTACAGACATATTGTGAGACTTCTCATCCATGATAATCCCATGAGCCAATTCTCATAATATATGTCCTCTCATCTATGTAGATCATAGTGTTTCTTTTACCCTAAAGAACCTCAACTAATACACCAAGGGAAATATGAGTTAGAGGGAGGATAAAGGCCAGTGTTGGGTCACATCAATGACATTTGTACATCTGAAAGGAAACATCACGTGTGGGAGGAAGACATCTTCTCTCTCCCAGGTTGGTGTGTGTATGAGTTCATTCTCACACTGCTATGAGCCTGGATAATTTATGGAGAAAAGAGGTCTAATTGACTCACATTTCCACAGGCTGTACAGGAGGCATGGATGAGGAGGCCTCAGGAAACTTACAATCATCATGGCAGAAGGTGAAGGGAAAGCAGGGACAATCCTCTCATGGTGGAAGAGGAGAGAGAGAAAGAGCAAAGGGGGAAGCTCCACACACTTTTAAACAACCAGGTCTTGTTAGAACTCACTCACTATGATGAGAACAGCAAGAGGGAAATCTACCCCCACGATCCAATCCCCTCCCCCTAGATCCCTCCCCCAACATTGGGATTTCAATTCAACCTGAGATTTGGGTGGGGCCACAGAGTCAAGCCGTATCCGTGTGCTTCTTCAAACTGAAGGTTTTTATCTTCCTCCAGAACCAAAAAATTCTTAGACATATTGATATTGCCTATCCTATTATCTTTATCTTCTTCTAAAACACAGAGCATGTCAAACATGTTATTTTATTCTCCGTGCTTCTTAATTTTGCACTCATTTTTTCCCCCATCTCTTTTTGTGCTGCATGCTGGTAATTTCCTCAGCTCTATTGTGCAGTTCATTAATTTTCTCTGCTACTGTAACCCACACATGAAATTGTCATCAGTCAGTGGCACGTATATCATGAACTTACTGAGGGATGGGCAAGGCAGTGAGTGGCTCTCAACCCTAACAATACACAGACAGAATCTCTTGGGGAGCTTTAAAAATCCTGATGGCAAGGCTTCATCCCAGACAATGAAATTAGCATCTCTGAGAATGAGGACCCAGACAACAGTAGTTTTCAAAGCTCTGCAGGTGCTTTCAATGGTTAGCCAATGGTGAGGATCACTGTTGGACAAAAGGAAAGAGGGAAGCTTTAGTTCCACATCTTCATTGGCAGGTGACCTGTACGTGGGGCCTAATTACAAACAGGATGAAAGAGCAAAATCCAGAGTGTTGAGCTCTTAAACTTTTGAAGGAGTGTAACAAACTTCAAATGTTTTTATAGTGTACTTTAGCATGTAAATTAAAAAAAACATAGTTTTCAAGAAAAATGTATTTATAATTTGGATTTATTTTTGTGTCTACATTTCCAAAAGTAAAAGTTCTGAACTGAAAACTGTTACATTATGTTAAAATGATTTTCCTTTAACTAAGTGGATGATGACTTTCTGCTATATTAGAGTAGGTTCTAGATACTTGAAGGGAAGGTTTAGGGAAATAAAAATGATAGTGGCAGTAGGTTTTGATTATCTTCTGTGTGCTTGAAGCTTTATGTGTGTTCTAGCCTGTTAGGATTGCTACAACAAAATACCATAAACTGTATGGCCCACAAACAACAGAAGTCTATTTCTCACAGTTTTGGGGGATGGGAAGACCGAGATAAAGGCACTGGTAGATTTGGTGTCTCGTGAGTGATATCTTCTTGCTGTGGGGCCAGGCAGCTCTCTGGGGCCTCTTTATAAGGGGGCTATTTATGAGAGCTCTACCCTAACGATCTAATCATCTCCCAAAGGCCACATCTATATCATCACATCAGTGATTAGGGTTTCAACATACAAATATTTTTTGAGGTCGAGGGAAGCACACACATTCAAACCACAGCAATATTTTCTTTTAATTTTTTCAAGAAATTGACTATTATTATTTTCCTGCTTTACAGCTGAAGAAACAAACATGGAAAGGTTCATCTCATTGTCCAAGTTTTCATAGCTCATAAAGGGCAGAGCTGAGATTATAAATCCAATCTTTCTAACTCTAAAGCCATCCTCTTCCCTTCCATTCTTGCCAGTTAGTTATTGCTTATTTGTAAGGACAAGCGTTATTCACAGTTTATTTTACTTCCTAGAGAACACCTGCTGTTAGTTTCCTGAGGTTTTTTTTGGCAGCCAAAGTCAGTTCTCTTTGGGCAATTGCATTCACAGGTGTCTCCCTACTCTAGAGATTTTTCTACACCAGGCCATAAATATTCTCTAATTTTAAACATTCTATAATCCGTAATTCTCTATCCTAAATCCATGGCATAGTGACTGGCATAGAGAAAGTACTCAACAAATATTTATTGAACAAATAAATGTGATGAACAGGGCATGAGCAAAATCAGAAATTAATTCTTTAGGGACTTGTGGGTAAGAGAGCCAGACTTTGGAATGAATGCAGTATAGAATAATAAGAAAAACACGAACCTTGACAATCTTGGTTTAAATCGACATTTTATACTTACAAACTTAGTAAATGCAAGTTGTTAAACTTTTTGAACTTGGGTTACCTTGTCTGTAAATTGGAATTAATAATGATAACCTCTTAGGATTATTTTATAGACCAAAAAACTAACATATGGAGACGGCCCAACACAAATAACTTCTCAAAATATGGTCTCTACTTTCACTGTGTGTGTTTTATCTTATGAAGTTTATAAATATCCACAGTGTGATGATTTTTAAGGAAACTGGAAGAAAATGCATGCATTTTCCACAGAGATTTCGAGCACAACTTCTGGATGTTCTTTTAATACCATTGAGTGTGCTGGGACTCACAAGCCAATACATTAATAAAGTATTTCAACAATGTATATATTGCATAGCCAGCTTCTAATGGTTTAGTTTTAATTTTATACATTTATATTAAAAAGAAACTAAATGTAACTCTGGATTAAAATTACTCCTGTTGTTCAGAATAGGCTAATTTTGTGCTTTTTTTCATAAGAATGATTCTTTTTATTGTTTTATTTATTTTCCTAATAAAACATCTGACTAGGTTTTCATAAAAGGTTGTAAGACAAATACTTCAATTCTTGTTCCCTGTCTCTTCCCAAAGTCCACGCTTTGTTGTTGTTGGTTTTTTTGTTTGGTTTTTTTTTTTTTTTTTTTTTTGAGAGAGAGTCTCGCTTTGTCACCCAGGCTGCCAGGCTGGAGTGCAGTGACGCGATCTCGGCTCACTGCAACCTCTACCTCCTGGGTTCAAGGGACTCTCCTGCCTCAGCCTCCAGAGTAGCTGGGACTACAGGCAATGCCACTACGCTCGGCTAATTTTTTACTTTTAGTAGAGATGGGGTTTCACCATGTTGGCTAGGCTGGTCTCGAACTCCTAATCTCAGGTCTCAGGTGATCTGCCTGCCTTGGCCTCCCAAAGTGCTGGGATTGCAGGCGTGAACCACCGTGCCCAACTGAGGTCCAAGTTTTTTAATGCTACTCATGAATCAGAGAAGTAATTTGTAGGTTGCCTCAATGGATTTGCACATAAAAAGACTGACATTTCAACTGCATTCTGAACACATTCCTGTTTAAGGCTACAGAGAGTTTTTATTTTATCTTTGGAGAAGCTCCACCTTGCCACATTCTATTATTTCAGTAACAGATGTTTCTAGCCAACCCATTGAGTCATCACATGGTCTTTTTGTAAATTTGACTTTCATCACAATGTGAATCTTCTCAAGTTATCGTTTATAATGCCAGCCTTGAGTGAGCATACTTTTACTGCCCTGCTTTTAGCTGCCATTTGAAACCATGTGGGCTCCAATTAGAGAGCCAACTAAACCACTATGAAAACACTATGATTTTAAGTCGGTTTTCTGGAAAGGCAAGTCTTCTTTCCCTGCATTTACTGGCAGTTTTATATTATTATCTCATAGGGAGGAACAATGAGGCTGATGAAATATATCTACTTTAATGGATAATTTCCTCTTTGTAAAACATTTGGCTGAATTTCAGTGTGTAATGGGAACCAAATACTAACTTGATTTTCTATGTTTAAGGACAAGAATGCAGATGTAAGTTTCTTACATGAGAATTTATGCCTTTTAACACTTCCTACAAAATGGAAAACAAATTGTTTTCCAAAATGTTGTATCAATGACAGTTTCCACAGAATATGTGTTCTAGTTATTCCATACCCATGTGAACATTTTAATCTTGTCAGGTTTCTAAGATTTTGCCAATCTAACGAATGTAAAAGAGCAGCATCTCATTGTGGTCATAATTTGTATTTCTGAAGATCATTAATGAGTTGAAGATCTTTTCATGTCAGCCATATGTATTTATTCTTTTATATAATACTTTATTAATATATTTTGTGCATTTTTCTATTATACAACCCAATATCCTGTTTTCATGTATTGAATAAGTACCACTTTTTCTAACGATCTTCAGTGACTTTTTTGTTCATAATTCCTGTTTCTAGGTTCTCTGTTCAATTCATCAATGTGTGGATACCTGAAAAAATAGCGATATTAATTTTTATGGCTTTATAATAAGTTTTTACATCTTCTAGAATATGCCTAATTTTTTTTCTTTAGGAACGTTTTGGACATATTTTTGCCCTTTGCTTTTCCAAATTAATTCTGGAATAATTTTGTCAAATTTCACAAAAAGTGCTACTGGAATTTTTATTGAAATTATATTGGGTTTAAGTTTAAGTCAACTTGGGGAGAACTGAAAAATGATTCCATTTAATGAAATTAAATCTATATTATTTAGGCCTTTGAAATACATTTAAATAAATTTACATGACTTTCTTTGTATCGGTGATATGTATCTTTAATTAAATGAAATCTGGTATATTTTAGTTTTTTTTTATAACAAATGTTACATTTTTAAAATTTGTTTGTTGTTGGCTTTTATAAGATTAATTTTTATATAGACATCTTCTGTCCAGCTGCCTATCTAAATTATCCTTATCATTTTAACAATTTGTAGATTTTGGGGGTGGAGATTTTAGGTAGACAATCATATCATTTGCATATTAAAACAGTTTAATTAGCTTCTAATTGGCATTTTCCAGTGTTTATGCTTTTAGTTGGAAGATTTAATTTATCTATCTGTGAATATTGTATTCCTGTATATGCAGATTTACATTTTTCATTAGTTTAGAATATTTGAATTCTTTATCTTTTCAAATATTGTCCCTCTTTTCTTCTTATGAAACTCCAATTAGATATACACATCCTATTCTCATTCTATCCTTCATATATTTTAAGGTTTGTACACATTTGCAATTTTCTGAACTTTGTGTGTGATGCATTCTGTGCAGTTTTTGATATACCTTCTACTTTTATATCTTCTAGTTCACTAAATGTTTCAACTATCTCTAAACTACTATTAACCATCTATTGAATTTTTAAATTCAAAATTGCATATTTTTGGTTTCCCTAAATATTCTATTTTAAAATCATGCTTCCTACTTATTCTTGATGATCTGTGTTTCATGCTCATTGAGCCTGATTCCTTTATTTCTGTAATACTTGTAATACTGTTTACTTGTAATACTTGTAATACTGTATTCTGTAATACTGCAATAGCTGTTTGCTATTTTGTATTTGGCATTTCCAATATCTGGGATCTTTGAAGGACTAAGAATATCATTCTACGTTTGTTGACTCTCATGCATAGTAGATCAGCTTCTTTGGTACTGGTCAATCCTTATGGACTCATTGCTTAGATTTCATTCATGAAAGATCTATATGGTAACACTAAGATAGCTTTTCTCTAAAGATGGATTGCCTCTGCTTTGCCAATTGCCATGGAGCATCACAAATCTGAACCTCTTTCTATCTTTTTCCCTATTGGGATTTAGTGTGGAAATCTCATGCTCAGGTTCCTTTATCCCTAAAGGCTTAGGGATTGAGCTACTATTGGTGTCTTCCTTCAGGACAACTGTCCTGCCCTGGTTGTTCACCACTTAGTCCCAACTCTTTACTCTGACTCCAAGTAACATTGTTTTTTAAAAAAACTGGGCATGATGAAGAAAGGGGTTTGAAGAATGTTCCTACTTCTTCTGAGACTGTGAAGTTCATATATTTTCTGCCAAATGTGATCTCTCTATTCAGTCACAATGCCGAACACAAAACATCCATGTAACAATTATTTGACCAAGTTTTTGAGAGTTTTTTTCCACATTACAGTAAACACAAGTGTGTTTAGAAGACTATATTACAGAATAATAATAAATTTTAGAATAACATTTATTGCATGTTTTCTGTATGTCAGCCACTATCCTATACCCTTTACATTATAGTTAATTTTTCCAACAAACCTATAAGCAAAAGTCAATTAATATAATACTCACTTTAATAAAATGCGAAAATTGATACACAATAAAGTTAAGCATCCTGTCCAAGGTAGCATCTCTAGTAAATGAGGAAGTCGTGGCTTTAACCAGGGTAATCTGACTCCAGAGCTATTTTTCTTTAAACAATGTGATGTAAACACATCAAAGAAGCCCAATGTCATAGAATTCTGCAGAGAAGGAGGCACCAGCCTAGAACTCAGGGGCATCCCCAAATGTTGGCTTTTCAACGGCTCGCACCCAGGGTTCTGTCCATGGTAGCTTCGGGAGCCCCTTGTGATTCCAGCCGGTGGATGAAGGCCAGTCCTCCATTCCTGCTGGTAACCTTGGTATCTCTCAAGGGTTCACTCAGAGTCTCTCTTACTGGCTTGTGTGAGGCTCACAAAACAACATGATGTATGTGGCCGTTTACCAAACAGTAAAAACTTGGTGCGTATAGCAGGGAAAGTCTTTCTCTTTTTCTTTACACTTCTACTTTAGAAAATGAAGAACATGGACAGATTTATGGATTACCAGTTTCAGATCAATGTATTAGTATCTAGGACTATTGTAACAAAGTACCACAAATTGGGTGTCTTAAATATATTGTCTCACAGTTCTAGAGACTAGAAGTCCAAGATCAAAGTGTAATCAGGGTTGGTCCTGAGGGCAACAGGACAGGATATGTTTTATGCTTCTTTCCTAGCTTCTAGTGATTTGATGGCAATCTTTGCCTTACATGGTTTGTATAATATCACCCTATTTCTCCCTTCATCTTTACATGGCATTCTTTTATATGTGTCTGCATCTAAATTTCTCTTTTTTATGATAACACTAGTCATATTGCAATAAAGACCCACGCTACTCCAGTATGACCTCCACTTAAATACTTACGTTGCAATGACCCTGTCTCCAAATAAGTTCACATTCTGAAGTATTAGGAACTAGGATTTCAACATATGAAACTTGGGAGTCATAATTCAATCCACAACAATCTATACTCTTTCATTCTTATGTGTTTCTCCTGTACTTCAGCATATAAAAATAGCAACTTACATTTTTAAAGTACTCACTATGTGCATACCAAATACTCTTCTCAGTATGTATCTATTGACATTCAATTTTCAGCACCTTTGATGTAAAGGTTATGTTATGCTGATTTGAAAAGTGAGAAAACTAAGACACAGAGAGGTTAAGATACTTGCACAAGGTCTGAGGGCAAAGATGGCCCATGCCTGGCCTTGGCTCTGGGTGCCTACTCTGCACCATTTTGCAGCACTAGCTCTCTACGCATGTCTGCCTCCACGTGGAATAGTCCGTGTGAGGAAGGGGAGGAGTTGTTATTGTAGCTGGTGCACTCTTACTCTCTTTAACTATGATCTTAGACAACAGTCTTCATTATGTCCTATTAATATTGATGCTCGAGTTCTTTTAGAATGTAAGAATTTTTTTTTTTTTTTTGAGACAGGGTCTGGCTCTGTTGCCCAGGCTATAGTGCAGTGATACTATCTTGGCTCACTGCAACCTTTGCCTCCCAGGTTCAAGCGATCCTCCCACCTCAGTCTTCAATGTAGCTAGGATCACAAGTGTATTCCACCCCACCAGGCTAATTTTTAAATTTTTTTAGAGACGAGATTTCCCTATGTTGCCCAGGCTGTCTTGAACTCCTGGGCTCAAGTGATCCTTCTGTCTTGGCCTCCCAAAGTACTAGGATTACAGGCATGAGACAACAAACTTGGCCTGATTTTTGAAATTATAAACCTTAGTGTGATTTGAATATATCTATAGAAACTAGAGTTGGCCCTCTGTGTTCATGGGTTTCACATCTGCAGATTCAACCAACTGTGGATCAAAAATTTAAAAAAAAAAAACCTCACAAGAAAAGTTAACAATACTAAGTAAAAAAGTAATGGAAATAAAAAATAGAATATTACAACTATGTAGATTTTACATTGTATTAGGTATTATAAGTAAGCTAAACATAATTTAAAGTATAGAAGAAGATGTATATAGGTCATATGCAAATACTATGTCATTTAAAAAATAATTTCCATGTTTATTTTATTTTTATTTATTTATTTTATTGAGATGGAGTCTCGCTCTGTTGCACAAGCTGGAGTGCAGTGGTGTGATCTTGGCTTACTGCAACCTTCGCCTCCCGGGTTCAAGCGATTCCCCTGCCTTAGCATCCAGAGTAGCTGAGATTACAGGTGTTCACCACCACACCTGGCTAATTTTTACTGTTTTTAGTAGAGATGGGGTTTCACCATTTTGTTCAGGCTGGTCTTAAACTCCTGACTTCAAATGATCCTCCCACCTCGGCCTCCCAGAGTGCTGGGATTACAGGCATGAACAACCATACCCAGCCCGACTTTTATTTTAGATTCAGGGATACATGTATAGTTTTGATACATGGGTATATTGTATGATGCTGAGGTTTGTGGTACCCATGGTCCCATCACACAGGTACTGATCATAGTATCCAAATAGGTAGTTTTTTAGCCCTTTTCCCCCACTTCCTCACTCCTCCCTCTAGTAGTACCTAGTGTTTATTGTTCCCATCTTTATGTCCATGAGTACCCAGTGTTTAGCTCCCAATTATAAATGAGAACATGCAGTATTTGGCTTTCTGTTCCTGCATTAATTTGCTTAGGATAATGACCTCCAGCTGCATCCATGTTGCTGCAAAGGGCATAATTTTTTCTCTTTTATGGCTGCATAGTATTCCATGGTGTATTTGTTCTACATTTTGTTTATCCATTCCACCATTGATGGCATTTAGATTGATCTGATGTCTTTGCTATTGTGAAGAGAACTGTGATGAACATATATGTGCATCTGCCTTTTTTGGTGGAATGACTTGTATTTCTTTGGGTATGTACCCAGTATTCGAATGCTGGGTTGAGTGGTAGTTCTCTTTTTAAATTCTTTGAGAAATCTCCAGATTGCTTTACACAGTGACTGAACTAATTTACATTCCAACCAACAGTGTATAAGCATTCCTTTTTCTCTGCAGCCTCACCAACATGTGTTATTTTTAATCTTTTAACAAAAGTCATACTGACCAGTCTAAGACTATATCTCATTGTGGTTTTGATTTGCATTTATCTGATGATTAGTGATGTTAAGCATTTTTTTTTTAAGTTTGTTGGCCACATGTATGTCTTCTTTGAGAAGTTTCTGTTCATGTCCTTTGCCTACTTTTTATTGGGGTAAATTGACTTTTACTTGTTGAATTGTTTAAGTTTTCTATAGATTCTGGCTATTAGACTTTTTTTAGATGCATAATTTGCAAATATTTTCTTCTATTCTGCAGGTTGTCTGTTTAATCTGTTGATAGTTTCTTTTGCTGTGCAGAAGCTCTTCAGTTAATTAGATCTCATATATCAATTTTTGTTTCTGTTACAATTGCTTTTGAGGACTTAGCCATAAATTCTTTGCCATGGCTGATGTCCAGAATGGCATACCAAACTATCTGGGATACAGCAAAAGCAGTGTTAACAGAAATGTTTATAGCACTAAACACCTACATCAAGAAGTTTGAAATATCTCAAATCAATGATCTAAAATCTCACCTAGAAGAACTAGAAAAATAAGGATAAATTAATCCAAAAGCTAGCAGAAGAAAAGAAATAACTAAAATCAGAGCAGAACTGAGTGAAATTGAGATCCAGAATTCGATGAAAAATATCAACAAAACCAAAAGTTAGTTTTTTGAAAGGATAAAAAAGATCAACAAGCCGCTAGCTAGATTAATAAAGAAAAAAAGATAGTAGATCCAAATAAGCACAATAAGAAACAACAAGGGCTATATTACAACTGATCCCATAGAAATCCAAAAGATTTTCAGAAACAATTATAGACATCTCTGTGCACACAAACTAAAATTCTGCGGGAAATTGATAAATTCCTGGAAACACACACATGCTGTCAAGATTGTATCAGGAAGAAATTGAAACCCTGAACACACCAATATTGAGTTCTGAAATTGAATCAGTAATAAAGAAACCTACCAATCAAATTACCCTGGATCAGGTAGATTCACAGCCAAATTCTAACAAATATACAAAGGACTGCTACCAATTCAAAACTATTCCAAAAAAATCGAGGAGGAAGGACTCCTTCCTAACTCATTCTATGAGGTGAGCATCATCCTTATACCAAAATCTGGCAGAGACACACACACACACACACAAAACTTGGCTAGGTGTGGTGGCTCACACCTGTAACCTCAGCATTTTGGGAAGCCAAGGTGGGTGGATCACTTGAGCTCAGGAGTTTGAGACCAGCCTGGCCAACATGGTGAAAACCTGTCTCTATCAAAAAATACAAAAATCGGCCGTGCATGGTGGTGTGCACCAGTAGTCCCAGTTGCTTAGGAGGCTAAGGTGGGAGGATTGCTTGAGCCTGGGAGGCGGAAGTTGCAGTGAGCTGAGATCTCACCACTGTACTCCAGCCTGGGTGACAGAGTGTGACCCCGTCTCAAAAATAAATAAATTAATTAATTAAAAAATAAAGTAAAAAGAAAACTTGAGACCAATATCCTTGATGAACATGGGTGGAAAAATCTTCAACAAAATACAAATAAACTGTACCCAGTAGCACATCAAAAAGTTAATTTACTATGATCAAGTAGGCTGTATTCCTGGGTTGCAAGGTTGTTACAGTATACACAAGTCAATAAATGTGACTCACTACATAAACAGAATTAAAAATAAAAACCATATGATAATCTTAATAGACACAGAAAAAGCTTGCTATAAAATCAAATTTCTGTCCATCATAAAAATCTTCAACAAACTAGGCATTGAAGGAACATATCTCAAAATAATAGGAGCCAACTATGACAAAGCCATAGCCAATATCATGCTGAACAGGCAAAACCTGGAGGCATTCTCATTGAAAACAGGGAGAAGAGAAGGATGCCCTCTCTCACTGCTCTTAGAACTGGAAGTCCTAGCCAGAGTAATCAGGAAAGGGAAAGAAATAAAAAATATCCAAATAGGAAAAGAAGTTAAATTATTTCTCTTTGCAGACAATATAATTTTATACCTAGAAAACCCTACATTGCCAAAACGTTCCTAGAACTGATAAATGACTTCAGTAAAGTCATCATTCAAATGACTCAGTAGCATCTCTATACACTAATAATGTTCAAGCTGAGAACCAAATCAAGAATGCAATCCCATTTACGGTAGCTACAAAAAGAATAATATACCCAGGAATACAGCTAACCAAGGAGATGAAAGATCTCAACAAGGAGAACTATATAACACTGCTGAAAAAAAAATCATAGATGACATAAATAAATGGGAAAACATCCCATGCTCATGGATTGAGAGAATCAATATTGTTAATATGGCCATACTGCCTAAAGCAGTGTACAGATTCAATACTATTCCTAGCAAACTGCTGATGTCATTGTTCACAGAATTAGAAAAAAAAACTATTCTAAAGCTCATGTGGAATCAAAAAAGAGCTCAAGTAGCCAAAGCAGTCCTAAGCAAAAAGAACAAAGTCAGAGGCATCACATTACCCGCCTTGAAACTATACTACAAAGCCACCATAACCAGAACACAATGGTCTGGCACAAAAACAAACACATAGATCAATGGAACAGAATAAAGAAACTAGAACTAGAGCCACACACCTGCAACTGTTTCATCATTGACAAACATGAAAAAAATAATCAGTAAAAAAGGGACTCCCAGTTCAATAAATGGTGCAGGGATAACTGTCTATTCATATGCAGAGGAATGAAACTGGACCCTACCTTTCACCATATGCAAAAATGAACTCAAGATGGTTTTCAGATTTAAATGTAAGACTTCAAACTATAAAAACTCTAGGGGAAAACCTAGGATACCATTATGGAGTATGCCATGTTATATCAGTGACTTGAGCATCCATGAATTTTGATATACACAGGGGTCCTGGAACCAATTTCCCATGGATATCAGAGATGACCGTATTTGACTTTGGTAGCTGCTTTTTAATTTTTATATATTTATTGAATGATAGAATTATTTCTGTTTGCATTTCTCTTTGGGAAACAATACTCTTTCTTCCTGGATAAGCATTTTTATTACTAGTTCACTTTTCCAATTACACTTATATAAGGAAAGCCTGAACTTAAAATTAGCACTCAACTGTGTACTTGATCGTAAACCAGACAGTTTTTTGAAATAAAAACTGTTTAAATAAACATCTAATAAACATCTTTTAAACATAAATTTTATAAAAACAACTTAAGTTACTGATAGTGTCCTATGTTTTGAAGTATAATGCAGACAGCAACTGAAATGAATAGGCCTTTTACAGGTGCAAATAATTAAAACTGGAGATTGATAGAAGAGAACTGCTTGATATAACAGTTAGGTGGAAACATATTCATTTAGAGCTGAACTGTCCTTCTGAACTCTGGCTCTAATGTGATACATATTTGGTGTTTTGTTTTTATAGTGTCTTTTATTTAATACATTTCCTATAATCTGCTCATGAGATCTCAAAACATATTGAAGACATAGATCTTAGAACTGAGAACATTTTGCAGGGCTTAAACATTTCTATTGAAGTGTGAAGAGAAAAATCAACCACCTTGTGAGAAGAGATTTAAAACTAATGTGTATTGATTTACGTTAGTAGAATGATTTAACTGAATCATTCCTTGTATGGAAATATGTTCTGAGGAAATTTTCTAAACACAGTTTTATTTTAGGCTGGGTGCAGTGGCTCACACCTATAATACCAGCAATTTGGGAGGTTGAAGCAGGAGGATTGCACAAGTTCCAGAGTTCGAGACCAGCCTGGGCAACATAATGAGACTGTTTCTACATACACACATGCAAAGAAAAAAAAAAACCAAAACAACTAAAAAAATTAGCTGGTGCCATGACACGCACCTGTGGTCCCACTACTCTGGAGGCTTAGATGGGAGTATTGCTTGAGCTCAAAAGTTTGAAGCTGCAGTGAGCTATTGTCATGCCACTGCACTCCAGCCTGGGTGACAGCATGAGACCACGTCTATTTTTAAAATTATTTTATTTCTAGTAAGCGTGTAATTTCAAATGAAAAAATAATTAAATGTATAATTACCTATAAGCTTCAGTTGCCATTGTATATTTAATTGTTAATATAAGTAGCCATACCATATTCTCTAAATCAAAGTGTTTATAAATCATGTTTATAGATTTAATCCTCAGCATAATCATTAGAGCAAACTAAAGTTGTTGTATCATTGTAACTTTGGTTTGTAACTCCATATTTTTGTTCTCTACATGATTTAAGAGACAAAAAATTATTTATCTAAGTTTTGGATATATAATGCATACAGATATAATTTTGTGACAGCAGTAACTGAAACGGAATGGAGATGGAGCTCTGTAGGAGCAGAGGGTTTGTTTGCAATTGAGATTAAGCTGGTATAAATTCAAATAAGAGGGTTATAACTTTAGGATATTAAATGTAATCCCCATGGTAACCATAAAGAAAATAGCTACAGAATTCAGAAAAAAAAAAGGAAAGAAGAGAATTTAGAAAGTTTCATTATATAAAATCAACTAGACACAAGACAGTAATGCAGAAAATGATGGCCCAAAATGCTGTAAGGTATATAGAAAACAAATAACAAAGTGAAAGAAGTCCTTACTTATCGGTAATTATTTTCCAAAACAATCTCAAAAGAGAACAAAGTAGAGGACTTCAATTTCATGATTCCAAAATTTACTATGAGGCTATAATAATGAAAACAGTGTGGTATTGGAATAAAAACAGACATGTAGACCAGCGGAATAGAGTCCAGAGATAAATTCTCATGTACGTGGTCAAATTATTTTTGACTAGGGGGCCAGAACAATTCATTGTCGAAAGGATAAGTCTTTTCAACAAATAGTGCAGGAAAACAGGATATCCATGTGCAAAAATAATAAATTGAACTCTTACCTAATACCATATGCAAAATTAACTCAAAGTGGGTCAGAGACCTGAATGTAAGAACCAATACTATAAAACTCCTAGAAGGAAACAAAGGGAGAAAGCTTCATGACATTGGATTTAGAAATGACTTATTGAATATTAAACCTAAAGTACAAGCAATAAAATAAAAAATAGACAAATTGAACTTCAATGATAAGAAATTTTGTGCATTAAAGGACACTATCAACACAGTAAAAAGACAACCCACAGAATGTGAAAAATATTTGCAAATTTCATGTCTGAGATGATATTAATATCCAGAACATAGAGAAAACTCCTAAAACTCAGTAACAAAACAAAAGACCCTATTAAAAAACCAGCAAATGACTTAAATAGACATTTTGCCAAGATGATATACAAATGACCAATAAATACACAAAAGATGCTTAACGTCACTAATCATTGGGAAAATGCAAATCAAAACTATAATAAGATACTGCTTCACATTCATTAGGATGACTACAATCAAACAAACAGAAAGTAGGCGTTGGCAATGATGTAGAGAAAATGAAATTCTTGTGCACTGCTAGTGAGAATGAAATGGTGCAGCTGGTATTAGAAAAACTATGGCACTTTTCTTAAAACTTATGCTAAAAATTTACATATGATCCAGTAATTACACTTCTGGACATATACTCAGGTGAACTGAAAGCAGAGACATGAATAGATATTTGCACACTCATGTTAATAACAAAATCGTTTACAATGGTCAAAACATGGAAGCAACCCAATTGCCCGTTGATAGATGAAGGGATAAAATATACATACAATGGAATATTATTCAGCCTTGAAAATAAATCCTGATATAATATACTGTATAGATAAACCTTGAGGATATTACATTGAGTAAAATAAGCCACTCATAAAAAGGCAAACACTGTATGATTTCACTATGTGGTATATACAATAGTCAAATTTATGGAGAAAGAAAGTGAAATAATGATCATCAGTGGTTGCGGAAAGAGTAGAATGGGAAGTTGTTTAATGGATATAGAGTTTTAGTCTGGGATGATGAAAAAATTCTGGAGATGGATAGTGATGACGGTTACACAACAATGTGAATGTATCTTAATGCCACTGAATTGTATACTTAAAGAGGTTAAAATAATACATTACATGTTGTGTATATTCTACCACTATAAAAGTTATTAGTTTAAAAATGTTTCAAAAACAATAAATGCTTGTTAAAAGTTTCAAATAATACAGAGGTGCATAAAGTAAAAAGAGAAAGCCTCACTCTCCACTCTCACTCCCCCAAGGATTCTGTATCTCTGAAATGATAAGATTTAAACTTATTTTATGGTATTAGCCCAAATTTCATAAGAACACAGGCGATGTGTAGGAAGTGCTAGTAAAAATTAACAAAAATATAAGACTTACAAAGAGGAAGTTAAAAGTATCCATGACAAAAGAGCAGCTAGTTATACAGGGATCAGAAGTGTTTATCCAAATATAGGACTCACAAAGCTTGAGTTCTTTCTAGATGGTTAAATAATAACTGCAGCACAGATGGGCCTTCTTGGCTCTTCACACATGTAAAATATGATGTGTATTTGTAAGATAATTCCTTAGGGCACAGAAAAGCATTTCTCTATTTTATATAGAATTTATTTTTACACTCAATAGCTCCTTAATCTTGAAATTTTAACCTCAGAAATATATTCTGTGAAAATGCTTAGTTGAATAAGTTTTCCTCTGAGGTGTGTTTAATCACGTTTGTTATTTACCAGGTTGATTAAAACAATGGGTTCAAAAGCCAATGTGCTCTTGATTACTTAAAATTCTCACCCTAGAATCAGCCAGATATTATTCTTATTATTCAGAGAAAGTGGTTTCTTCCTCTGGAATCATTTTTTTTTTATTTTTAAATTTTTTACCCCTTTCTGTTATCCTATTTTGGAATTCCCTCCACTCTCTTTCATTCTAAATCACCTAGCCTAACTGAGGCAGACCAGCTTTTCTCTTGGGACTCTTTCTCATCTACTACAGCACACATACATACTCTTATAGTACTTGGGCCTATGGCCATTTAAATGTCTATTTTCTTGTGCCTTTTATTTTTCGCTTAGAAATTTCACCTGGGTAAAACTTGTTGCTTCTATATACTGTCCACATACACATAAAGACATTATTTCAACACTAGATACATAGTAGATGATAAACAAGACGATACTGACAGCATATGGTATAAATAGGCACTCTTTAATAATATGATAACCACCACCATCATATATGCCTGTTATAATAAAAAACTTATTCCACATATTTTATTCAAATTTTTCTTTTTGTATATATTCAGTAGACTTGTTACTGGCTAGGTGCAGGTCTGCTCTGCCTGCATGTAATAATTCAATCACTGTGACATGGGTTTTGTGAAAGAGAAAAGATTTATTTGCAAGAGCACCAATACAGAAAGGAGAATAGGTGAGGCTTGTAGAATTTATGGATTAGGGAAGTGGGGTGGTCTAAGGCATAGGGAACAGTAATTGGTGGTGGGGAAACATGAAGTAGCAGGTTCATTTTACACAAGCACAGCTGGAGTTCACAGCATCTCATAGGATGTATGCATAGAAAATGGAAGCATCAGCATGATTTGAGGGTGAAGTTTTTGGCCCTCCCACATACAAATGCCACCTTTCAGGCACGTGTTCAGGTCAGCTGAAGGGTCAGTGGTCTCAACCAGTTTTAATTGGACAGGAACTGGCCCAAGTTCCTGAAAAACAACTGAAACAACCATTATCATAGTGACCTATGAATGTTATCTATCAAGTAGCCAGTGAAGATTAAGTTTCAAGGTTCAGCGGTATGGCCTTCAGCTACTGCAGCCTTCAACTTCTTGGAAAAAAACAAAAAACAAAACAAAACAAAACAAAACAAGAACAAGTAACCAAAAGCTAGCAGGTCAGGCAGACCTGGTTGAATTAACCTCTCGGTTTAGCCTCATAGATATGATCTCTCAATTTTCCTAAACTCCACTCCTTAAAATGTGCACACCAGACTAATTTTCTAGCCTTCTTCTAATTGGTTTGACATTGTAAATTCATGCAAAAATTCTGTTCCCCAGTATGTATGTTTTCAGACAATGTAAAACATAATCATTCCCATTTTACATATTTAGAAGTTTAGAGAAAAATATGCTGTTATATTGCATTTAAATTTATTAAAATAATTTGTGTTATTTAGAATGTTCTTTTTTCTCAGCTCTTATTTTAGAATCTGGGGGTACATGTGCAAGTTTGTTATGAAGGTATATTGCATGATGCTGAGATTTCAGGTATGATGGAACCCGTGACCCACGTAGCCAGCATAGGGCCTAATAGGTTTCTTCAGCCCTTGCCCTATTCTTTCTGTCCCTCCTCTAATAATCCCCAGAATCTATCATTTCCATCTTTATGTCCATGTATACTCGATGGTTAGTTCTCACTTATGAGTGAGGACATGAGGTATCTGTTTTTCTGTTTCTGTATTAGTTTGTTTAGGATAATGGCCTCCAGCTGCATCCATGTTGCTACAAAGAACATGATTTTGTTCTTTTTTAATGACTACATAGTACTCCATAACATATATGTACCATAGTTTCTTTATTTAATCCATCAATAGGCACCTGGGTTGACTCCATAGTTTTGCTATTGTGAATAGTGTTGCAATGAACATATGGTTACATATGTCTTTTTGGTAGAACCATGTATTTTCCTCTGGGTATATACCCAGTAATGGGGTTGCTGGGTTGAATAGGAGTTGAACTTTTAGTTATTTGAGAAATCTTTAAACTGCTCTCCACAGTGGCTGGACTAATTTACATTCCCACCGACAGTGTATCTGTGCCCCCTTTTTCCTACAGCCATGCCAACATCTGTTATTTTTTGACTTTTTAATCAAAGCCATTCTGAATATTGTGAGATGGTATCTCATTGTGGTTTTGAATTGCATTTCTCTGGTTACTGATGATGAGCATTTCTTTTTTTTTGAGACGGAGTCTCGCTCTGTCGCCAGGCTGGAGTGCAGTGGTGCAATCTTGGCTCACTGCAACCTCCACCTCCCGGGTTCAAGTGATTCTCCTGCCTCAGCCTCCCAAGTAGCTGGAACTACAGGCACACGCCACCATGTCCAGCTAATTTTTGTATTTTTAATAGAGACGGGGTTTCACCATGTTAGCCAGGATTGTCTTAAACTCCTGACCTCAGGTGATCCACTCTAGACCTCGTGATCTGCCTGTCTCAGCCTCCCAAAGTGCTGGAATTTCAGGCGTGAGCCATTGCACCTGGCTGAGCATTTTCTTCAGTGTGTTGGCTGCTTGTATGCCTTCTTTGGAGAAGTGTCTGTTCATGTCTGTTGCCTACTTTTTAATGAAGTTAATTGTTTTTCAGTTGTTGAATTGTTTAAGTTCCTTATAGATTCTGGATATTAGACCTTTGTTGGATGCATAATGTGTAAATATTTTCTCTCATCTGTAGGTTGTCTGTTTATTCTGTTGATAGTTTCTTTTGCTGTGCACAAGCCCTTTAATTTTATTAGGTCCCACTTATCAATTTCTGTGTTTGTTGCAATTGCTTTTGAGGACTTAGCCATACATTTTTTGTCAAGGCCAATATTGAGAAGGGTATTTCCAGGTTTTCTTCTAGGGTTTTTATAGTTTTAGATCTCATATTAGAGTCTGTAATCTACCTTGAGTTAATTTTTGTATATGGTGATAGTTGGGGGTCCGGTTTCATTCTTCGGTATATGTTTAGACAATTATTCCAGCATCATTTTTTGAATAGGGTGTGTTTTCCCTATTGCTTATTTTTGTTGAAGATCAGATGATTGTGGACACATAACTTTATTTCTGATTTCTCTATGCTGTTCCTTTGGTCTACGTCTCTGTTTTTGTACCAATATCATGGTGTTCTGGTTACCGTAGCTTTGTAGCATATTTGAAGTTGGGCAATGTAATGCCTGTGGCTTTGTCCTTTTTGCTTATGATTACTTGGGCTATTCGGGTTCTATTTTGGTTCTATGTGAACTTTACAATAGTGTTTTCTAATTCTGTGAAAAATGTCACAAAAATAGTTCTGTGACATTGGTAGTTTGATTGGAATAGTCTTAAGTCTGTAAACTGATTTGGGCAGTATGGTCGTATTAACAATATCAATTCCTCCAATCCATCAGCATGGGGTATTTTTCCATTTATTTGTTTCATCTATGATTTCTTTCAGCCTTTTTTTTTTGTTTTTTTTTTTTTTTGAGACGGAATCTCACTCTGTCACCCAGGCTGGAGTGCAGGGGTGCAATCTTCACTCACTGCAACCTCCACCTCCTGGGTTCAAGCGATTCTTGCGCCTCAGCCCCCTGAGTAGCTGGGATTACAGACGTGCACCACGACGCTCAGCTAATTTTTGTATTTTTAGTAGAGATGGGGTTTCACCATGTTTGCCAGGCTGATCTTGAACCCCTGATCTTAGGTGATCCAACCACCTCGGCCTCCCAAAGTGCTGGGATTACAGATGTGAGCTGTTGCACTTGGCCATTTTGTAGATCTCTTTGTAGAAGTCTTTCACTTCCTTGGTTAGATGTATCCCTGGTTATTTCATTCTTTTTGTGGCTAGTACAAATGGGATTGTGTTCTTGATTTGGCTCTCAGCTAGAATGTTATTAGGTGTATAAAAAATGATTTTGTATCCTGAAATTTAACTGAAGTCATTTATTAGTTCTAGGGGTCTTTTGGTGGAGTCTTCAGGGCTTTCTAGGTATAGAATCATATTGTCCACACAGAGAGATCATCTGACTTTCTTTTATCCTGTTGAGATGCCTTTTATTTCTTTCCTTTGTCTAATTGCTCTGGCTAGGACTTCCAGTACTATGTTGAATAGGAGTGGTGGGAGAGGGCATCCTTTGCCTGTTCCAGTTCTCAAGAGGAATGCTTCCAGGTTTTGCCCATTTAATGTAATATTGGCTGTGGGTTTGTGATAGATGGCTCTTATTATTTTGAGGCATGTTCATTTGATGCCTAGTTTGTTGAGGGTGTTTGTCATGAAGGATATTGGATTTTACTGAAAGCTTCTTCTGTGTCTATTGAGATGATGATATGGCTTTTGTTTTTAATTCTGTTTATGTGGTGAATCACGTTTATTAATTTGTGTATGTTGAATTAACCTTGCACCCCAGGAATCAAGCCTACTTGGTAGTGATTAATTAACTTTATTGAATACAGTTTGATAGTATTTTGTTGAGGATTTTTGCATGTATGTTCATCGGGGATATTGGCCTGAAATTTTCTTTTTTCATTGTGTCTCTGCCAGATTTGGTATCATGATGACGCTGGCTTTGTAAAATGAGTTAGGGAGAAGTCCCTCCTCCTCAACTTTTTGAAATAGTGTCAGTAGAATTGGTACCAGTTCTTTGTACACCTGGTAGAATTCAGTTGTGAATCTATCTGGTCCAGGTATTTTTTTTTGGTTGGTAGGTAGGTTTTTGTTGTTGTTGTTGTTTTGTTACTGATTCAATTTCTGAACTCATTGTTGTTCTAAGTTTTCACTTTCTTCTTGGACTGGCCAATATTTTGGCTTCAGGAGTTAATATTTGCTACACAAAGAAAGTGCTATTTTATAGTTTTCCTATATATTTGAAGTTGAATTTTTATTTGTGTTGAATTTATTATGTGATGATGAATCACATAATAAATAATATTTAAAACAATAATAACTTGCTTTGATTCAGTGCATAATCCCACTCTGAATGAGAAGCCATTACTAACCCTTGCCTACAACTGTAGGTGAGGCCAGTATGAAAATATATCTGCATATGAGATAAACACTAATCCTTACCTATGCCTGTAAATAAGCCACTAATAACTCAACTTCACCTGGCACCTGTGAAGTTGTGTGGCAGAGGCTGAAGCTGAACTACACCAGTAGTTCTCAAAGTGGGGTTCCCTTAGCAGCAGCAGCAGCTGCAGCAGCTGCAGCATTACCTGGTGTGTTGTGAGAAAGGTGGATTCTCAAGTTCCACCTCAGACCGCCTGAAGCAGAAACTCTGGAGGCTGGGCCCAAGAATCTGTGTTTAAATCAATGCTCCCCATTATTTTGATGCATTATATAGTGTCCAAAGCATTGGTCTACTCACCAGCCAAGCTCCCTTTTTCCCTCTTAACCTAATTCCTACTTTTTCAGCAGCAACATGTTCAGGCTCTTGATCCAGCCATTGTGAGCTAGTTGTGATTGATTTAAGCCAGTCTTGTGAGTTGATCTTTATCTATTTATTTTTGTCAGTGATTGGTCTAGGGGAGGGCAAGTTGACTTATTCTGGGCAACACATAGTAAGAAGAAGAGAACTATTCTCTTGTGGAAAAGATTCTGCTCCCTGGTAAAAGAGAAAGCCAGCCATATGAAGAAGAAGCTATTTTACCACCAACACATCACCTACCCCTTGCTTTCTAAATGAATATGGTTGTGCGGAGTCTGGAGTGTCAGTTGCCAAATTACAACTAAAAGGAAAAGGCTAAGAGAAATGCAGGAACACCAATTCAGTGGCTTAATACTGTAGAGCTTTTGAGCATACCTGAAAACCACCTGTCTCAGAGTTTGTGTTTGGTAAGTTATATTATCCTTATGGTTTAAGCCATGGCTAGTCAGGTGTTTTGTATTTGCAGTCAACACCCCTTAACTGATACAAACCATGAAAGCCGATCTTTCAGCAGACATCATACCAACTAAGGTGGTTTATAAAGGGATTTCCAGCTATACCTAGTTTTAGATATCTTGTTGCTCATAAATAATTATGAGGAAAGCACATCCAGATGTGGAGATTAATTTTAATAATGAATCTCCATCTTTTTAAATTGTGCTTTAAATTCAGTGAATTATGGGAGCTGTGGCAGAGCAGAAAGACAGATTTGGGATGGCATTGGAAGAATGGAGGAGAGAAGGCCCATTTGGCGAGTGCATATAATGCATGAGTATCCTCTGGGGTGGGGAATATGGCGGAAGCCTAGGGAGCAAGACAGCAAGTCAATTGAGGTGAGATTGGGCAAGCAATTGGTAGGTGTTCTGAGGAATTTGGATCTTAAGTGCAGTGGGTGATAATCACACGTTTTTAAGCAGGGGAGTAACGTGTTATGGGCGAAGAGAAGAAAAAGACTGATTCTGTCTTGAGAGATTGGAAAAGACAAATTTTCTTGTTTTACTTTATACTAATTTGTATAATCAGTAATTTGTATTTGATTTGATAAGGAAACACTTTTGGCAATCCTTAACACTACCTACATGTTCAGTAATTTGCTAGAAGGACTCATGGGACTTGGCATAGGGCCGTACTCATATCTAAGATTTATCACAACACAGCAAGCATCCTAAGCTAGGTAAATAAAGGAAAAATAGGTGGTGGTGGGGGGAGTCTCAATAAACACACATTCACCTCCTACACTCCTCCTTCGGGTGAGTTGCCACACAGATCACATTCTCCCTCTAGCAGCAACAGTGTGTGATACTTCTGCCCATTTGAGACTGGCCACATAGGCATTCTCTGCTTAGACGCTACGAAAATCCCATACTTCTAGCAGTTGTTCACCATAAATCACGTTGTATTTGCAGACTCTGTAGGTACCCAACCTTATCAATTAGAGTAAGTTTTAGAAGCCAAGCCAAGAGTCAGCCAAGAGCCAATCTTGCTAGCAGAACCTTCAGAAGATTAGTAGCCTCAGGGCTGCTATGTTAGCTGTTTTCCGAATGGAAGATTACTATTGAAACAATAAAATATGCTAGAGTTATTCTTATGCATT
Organism: Pongo pygmaeus; assembly: GCF_028885625.2. Taxonomy (NCBI): domain Eukaryota; kingdom Metazoa; phylum Chordata; class Mammalia; order Primates; family Hominidae; genus Pongo; species Pongo pygmaeus. The sequence goes on from NC_072384.2 coordinate 128,878,964, forward strand.
ACATTAGCTGATCAAAACTACATTGTTTGTTTCATAATGATTTCAGGTTGAATTAATTAACTGAATTATGACTTTTATGGTAAATAAGAAAGAAAATTGACAAAGCTTTAATATCTCCCCCAGATACTAGAAGAACACTGCAAGTGAGGATAATATATTTAACTTTAGTTAATGATACTCACCTTGCTGTTTTTAAAACATTATTGTAGCTGGCATCAGTGTAAAGAGGTAATGGTATGGGCATTTGGGCAGAAGATTGTATTTAAGAAAATGCTGATGTGCCAGGCCTGGTGGCTCATACCTGTAATCCCAGCAACTTGAGAGGCTGAGGCAGGAGAACACTTGAGCCCAGGAGTTTGAGGCAAGCCTGGCCAACATGGCAAGACCTTGTCTCTACCAAAAAATAAAAAATAAAAATAAGCTAGGCATAGTGGTTTGCACCTGTAGTCTCGGCCAATTGGAAGTTTGAGGAGGGGAGGATCACTTGTGCCCAGGAGTTTGAGGCTACCGTGAGCTGTGATTGCACCCCTAAACTCCAGCCTTGGTGACAGAGTAAGACCTCATCTCAAAAAGAAAAGACTGGTGAAAAACAAAGGGTTAACATGAAAGGTATATGTAACTATATTCCAGAACTTGAGGGAAAGTGTTAGAGAAGAATGCAGTTGGTAAATTGATAGAAGTCAATAACGTATATACATTTAAATTGAGTTTTTTTTTTTTTAAGCAAAGCTGGTTACACTGATGCCATAAAGCAGTGGAGTAAGGACTCCTTCCTTCTAAGTTGGAGAAGGGACTACTGTCTCCTGTTCTTTGTGTTTGTTAGGACTGCTTGCAGAAATAATAGAAACATATAATAAGCAGATAATAGCTTTCGATAGAAGGTTGCAAAATTAAATTAGTGTAATCCACTTTTCCAGACATCTTATATCTTCCTATAACTTCTAGCCAAGACCCAGAGTTCTTGGATCACAAATACTTTTCAAAAAAACTGTTTTTCTCTTCATTTTAGTGGAAGGAAAAGCTATTATTTCCAGGTAACAAGTGTGAGAATTATGGCATACATTATAAACTATCACTACCAAGTTGAGTTTGAAATTGAGTAGCGTAATAGTATGACCTAAATTCAAAACATTTCTTAATGTGTTTTTATATACTGAAGCTTAGAAAGAATCCAAATGACACTTCAGTTCCTCTATGAAAACATTCATCCTAAAATCTAATGGTGATGCTGGAATATATAGCACAAGTTAAGAAGACCACACCATTATCCACTTGATAGTTGCTCATGAGGCTATCGATAGGCAAAACTTTGGTGTCATTTTACATTTATCTGCAGCATATTCAACATCCTTATAGGGAGAAAAAAAACTATTATCTCAGTTTGCCTTTTGCAATCTAGTTAAGAACACAGGTTTTCATAAAGGTAAAGATTAAAGCCACACAATGGCCCTCTCTGTCATCTTTTTGCAGGATGCGATACACAGGTAGGAGAGGGCAGCTAAGAGCGACAGAGTGCATACGATAACCAGGCAGTATGGTCATTGTTTTTTGTCTCTTTTAGTTCTCACTGTGATTCTAGGAAATAATATGTGACCATATTTTACTTACATACAGAAATTAGAACTAGAATGGTGGAAGTGAAAAGCCCAACTTCATGAGATTTTAAGTGGAAGAGCTGAAGCCAAGTTGTAACCTATCTTGATCCATAGTTTAAGCTTTTGTTCACTATCTTGGCTGAGTATAGACACATGAGGCTTATATGAGTGAAAGGGAATTTTTATTCAATAGAACATGAATACAAAGATTAAAAATACTCTTCACAATTCTAGAAGAAAACAGATATTTTTAATCTCAGTCTTAGAAAATGTGTCATGTTGAAAGTATTGTGCTATCCTTCCTCTCACTGTCACATTTTTCTCCATTTACAACACCATTATCCACTTAGTATTTATCCATGAGGCAACCAATAGTCTAGCCCTGCTTTATCGTCATTTCACACTTACCTGTAGCACAGTCAAGAACACTGTGGAGAGAAAGAATCTCGTTTTCATTTTACTCCTTTCAAAACTAAATTCTGAACTACGGATTTCTCTCTCTACTGTCATGTTTTATTTTCAATTAAATTAGTTTTCTTGCTATTGAAAATACTAAGGTCTCTTTGGCATTAAAACACTTTTAATAACTGGCTGTCAGCAGAATGAAGTAGGAATGGGGATCTGAGGAATTGAACCCAACTACCCAGGACTTCAGTCCTTCTGCGTGTCCAATAATCACCTGCATGCTAATTAAGAATGAAATAGGCAGCCGGGCACGGTGGCTCATGCCTGTAATCCCATCACTTTGGGAGGCTGAGGCGGGTGGATCAACTGAGGTGGGGAGTTCGAGACCAGCCTGACCAACATGGAGAAACCCCGTCTCTACTGAAAATACAAAATTAGCTGGGTGTGGTGGTGCAGGCCTGTAAACCCAGCTACTCGGGAGGCTGAGGCAAGAGAATCTATTGAAACTTGGAGGCAGAGGTTGCGGTGAGCCAAGATTGCACCATTGCACTCCAGCCTGGGCAACAAGAGTGAAACTCCATCTCAAAAAATTGAAAAAATTAAAAAATATAAAAATTTAAAAAAAGAATGAAATATGCAGTAAGCTTGGGACTTGTGGTGGATCTAGAAATCTGCATTTTTGATTAGCATTTATCAAGTCTGATATAAATGATTAGACCATACTTTGAAAAATATTCCCTTAGAGCAAGGGACTGTTAAAAGATAAAGAGTTTTTAACAGAGAAGCTGAGAATGCTATCGCATTGTGGATATTTGAAGAGAGCTAAAGCTTTGGGAAGAGATTAGGGGATCACATGGATGTCCTGATATGCACAGTCAATTCTACAAGCGTGAAGGTTTACTTACCTTTTCGAGTTGCAGTCCTCCTACCTGAGAAGGAGACCTTCAAATAGGGGACAAGAGGAGCCATTAAATGAAGGTGATGATTCAGGGGCTTATGGACATCTTTAAGAAAGGGAACAGAGCTGTTGATAACTGAAGTGAAGACATTAATTAGGCAGATACAGTGTACAGACCAGTGAAATGCACAGTGGGAAAATATAGGGTCAGTTCAGTAGCTTAAATAATAAGTAGTCTCTTTATACTACATAATTCCATAGAAAGGTAATCTAATTTCTATCCTCAAATGGATAAATGGTAGCGAGCTTGGATAATGATCTTGAAAAAAAAAATACAATTTTTCACTTACTATTTATTTTAGAGGTATTCAAAATTAAAATGTGTGCTCATGTTTTCAGTTAACAACATAAAATCTAATAAGTGAGACTTATTAACAATATTTTAAAATATGTTTTTATATTTTATTTTTAAAAAATATTTTAATTACTTATTTAAAAACAATTTTTAATGGAAATTAAGACATTTTCTGATGAAGGAGAAATAAAAGAATTTGTCATCAGCAGAGCTATCCCTAAAAAATGGCTAAGCTGTTCACGGTAGCTCATGCTTGTAATCCCACTACTTTGGAAGGCCGAGGCAGGTGGGTCACTTGAGGTCAGGAGTTTGAGACCAGCCTGGCCAACAAGGTGAAACCCCATCTCTACTAATAATGCAAAATTTAGCCAGGTGTGGTGGTGCATGCCTGTAATCCCATCTATTCAGGAGGCTGAGGCATGAGAATCACTTGAACCCAGGAGGCAGAGTTGCGATGCGCCAAGATCATGCCACTATACTATAGCCTGGGTGACACAGTGAGACTCTGTCTCAGAAAAAAAAAAAAAAAAAAAAAAAAAAAGGCTAAATAATGTTATCTAAACAAACAAAGGCCCAAAAAACAATAAAAGAAGAAATCTTGGAACAGCAGAAAAAAGAACATGGTATGCAAATATATAAGTAAATACAACAGGCTTTCCTTTTCCTCTTGAATTTTCCAAACTATGTTTGATGGTTGAATCAAAAAGTTGTGACACTGGTATGGTTCTAAATATATAAAAAAGAAATATTTGATGTCATTGCATTATGAGAGGGAGAGGATAAAGCAATGTAAAAGGAGGTAAAGTTTCTATACTTCATTCAGACAGGTAAAATGATGACATTAGTAGACCATGATAAGTTATTATGTATGCGAACCCGAAATATCTGAGACAGATCTCAGTCAATTTTGTGAGTTTACTTTGCCAGTTTAAGGATGTACCCATGACACAGCCTCAGGAGGTCCTGATGGCATGTACCCAAGGTGGTAGGACTACAGCTTGCTTTTATACACTTTAGTGAAACGTAATACATTAATCAATACATGTAAGGTTTACATTGGTTTGATATGGAAGGGTGAGACAACCCGAAGTGAAGGGCTTCCATGTCATAGACAGATTTAAACATATTCTGATTGGCAATTGGTTGAAAGAGTTATTACCTGTAGAAAGGAATGTGCACATTGCGCACATGTACCCTAAAACCTAAAGTATAATAATAATAAAAAAATAAATAAATAAATAAAAAAGAAAGGAATGTCTGGGTTGAGAAGATCTAGGTTTTGTCATGCAAATGAAGCTCTCCAGAAGGAGGCTTTAGAGAGAATAGATTGTAAATGTTTCTTATTGTGTCCTGAATTGGTGGGCTCTTGGTCTCACTGACTTCAATAATGAAGCCGGGGACCCTTGCGGTGAGTGTTAACAGCTCTTAAGGGGGCGCGTCTGGAGTTTGTTCCTTCTGATGTTCGGATGTGTTCGGAGTTTCTTCCTTTTGGTGGGTTCGTAGTCTTGCTGGCTCAGGAGTGAAGCTGCAGTCCTTCGTAGTGAGTGTTACAGCTCTTAAGGAGGCGCATCTGGAGTTGTTCGTTCCTGCCAGTGGGCTCGTGGTCTCCTTGGCTTCAGTAGTGAAGCTGCAGACCTTCTCGGTGAGTGTTACAGCTCATAAAAGCAGTGTGGACCCAAAGAGTGAGCAGTAGCAAGATTTATTGCAAAGAGCGAAAGAACAAAGCTTCCACAGTGTGGAAGGGGACCCGAGCAGGTGGCCAATGCTGGCGCGTGTGGCCAATGCTGGCTCGGGCAACCTGCTTTTATTCTCTTATCTGGCCCCACCCACATCTTGCTGATTGGTAGAGCCCAGTGGCCTGTTTTGACAGGGCACTAATTGGTGCGTTTACAATCCCTGAGCTAGATAGAAAGGTTCTCCAAGTCCCCATCAGATTAGTTAGATACAGAGTTTCCACACACAGGTTCTCCAAGGCCCCACCAGAGCAGCTAGATACAGTGTGGATCAGGGCATTCACAAACCTTGAGCTAAACACAGGGTGCCGATTGGTGTGTTTACAAACCTTGAGCTAGATACAGAGTGCCGATTGGTGTATTTACAATCCCTGAGCTAGACATAAAGACTCCACGTCCCCAACAGACTCAGGAGCCCAGCTAGCTTCACCCAGTGGATCCCCCACTGGGGCTACAGGTGGAGCTGCCTGCCAGTCCCGCAACATGCACTCACACTCCTCAGCCCTTGGGTGGTCGATGGGACTGGGCGCCGTGGAGCAGCGGGCGGCGCTCGTCTGGGAGGCTCCGGCCGCACAGGAGCCCACGGAGGGGATGGGAGACTCAGGCATGGCAGGCTGCAGGTCCCGAGCCCTGCCCCGCGGGAAGACAGCTAAGGCCCGGCGAGAAATCGAGCGCAGCGCCGGTGGGCCGGCACTGCTGGGGGACCCAGTACACCCTCCGCAGCCGCTGGCCCGGGTGCTAAGCCCCTCACTGCCCGGGGCTGGCAGGCTGCTCTGAGTGTGAGTGCGGGGCCCGCCAAGCCCACACCCACCCGGAACTCCAGCTGGCCCGCAAGCGCTGCTCGCAGCCCTGGTTCCCCCTGGCGCCTCTCCCTCCACACCTCCCTGCAAGCTGAGGGAGCTGGCTCTGGCCTTGGCCTGCCCGGAAAGGGGCTCCCATAGTGCAGCGGTGGGCTGAAGGGCTCTTCAAGTGCCGCCAAAGTGGGAGCCCAGGCAGAGGAGGCACCGAAAGCAAGCGAGGGCTGTGAGGACTGCCAGCACGCTGTCACCTCTCATTATCATACTTAGGGTCTGTGTTAATGATAATGCTGGAGGGGTATAATGAGGCAAGCCCAACCAACCCCCACATCCCATCATGGCCTGAACCAGTCTTTTGAGTTAAATTTTAGGGTGCCCTGGATCGGAGGGAGTTAATTCAAATGGTTTTGGGGGGCTTTTGAATTTTATTTTTGGTTTACATATATATATAATATAAAACCTAGAGTAACCACTGAAAAAGCTGTACAGAGAGATATACTCAAAAACACTTTAAATAAATCAAAATGAATTCTAAAAAAAGTTTAAATAACCCATAAGAAAGCAGAAATAATAAGTAGGGAAATGAAAGCAGAGAGAATAATATAAAAATTTTAAAAGAAGACGTATCTTCTAGCATATGAATAATTACATTATATACAAATGATCTAAACAGACTGTGTTAGGCTGAATAATGCCCCCCACCCAGCTTTAAGATGTTCATGTCTCAAATCCTGAAAATGAAATATTTTAGGTTATAAGACAAAAGAGACTTAAGATTGCAAGTGGTAGTAAAGTTGTTAATCAGGTGACTTTAAAATAGAAACATTGGGAGGGAGAGTCAAGATGGACAACTGGATGCAGCCAGGAAGAGCTCCTCCCACTGAGAGAGACAGGACCATCAAGTAGAGCAGCACACAAAGTGGGAGATCCGAAAAGGTCTTCAGAAAGAAAGCATTGAGAGTGGGCAGAAGAAGGATATAGACCCTGCGCTGAAATGGAAGGAAGGTGAGAATCCAGCATAAGGTTGCCAAGCACCAGAACTCATTTCTGGCCCTGAATGGCTCCTAGGGAAGGGGAGAGTGAAATAGGTGTGGGACAGCCCACACCTCTGTACCTCTGGGATCCTAGATTCAGGAGACCACATGACCCCCAAGGATGTGTGAGCTGGCACGAAGAACTGCCCAGAGAGTTGGCAAAGACAGAATTCCAGCCTGCATGGAGACCAGAGGGTCGGGCACTGAAGTGGCTGCAATGAAACATGGCACATGGGTGCCCATCCCCCAAGGCTCACCATACTCTTCTAGGTAGCCCTAGCCAGTTTGGCTGCTGGACCTGGACAGAGCAGGGCAGAAGCAAGACCCAGTGGTATGCTGTCATCAAGAGACCCATCTGACATGCAATGACACCCATAGGCTCAAAGTAAAGTGATGGAGTAAGATCTATCAGGCAAACAGAAAACAAAATGCAGAGATTTCTCTTCTTATTTCAGATTAAACAGACTTTAAAACAACAATATTCAAAAAAGACAAAGAAAGGCGTTACGTAATGATAAAGGGTGCAATTCAACAAGAAGACATAGCTATCCTAAATATATATACACCTAACACTGGAGTACCCAGATTCATAAAATGAGTTTTGTAGAGACCTATGAAGGGACTTAGATAATCACACAATAATAGTGGGGGATTATTGAGCTCTCCATTGTCATTGAGCTCCCACCTCAAGATCCTAGAGAAAGAAGAACAAAATAAACCCAAAGCAAATGGATCAACAGCATTTAAAAACCTCTAGCAAGACTGGAAAAAAAATGAAAGAGAAAACACAAATTACAGGTATTGGGAAGGAAACAGAGATATAACCACAGACCCTTTTAATGTAGACATTAACATGACAATAAGAAAATACAAACAACTCTATACATGTAAACTTGACAATTTAGTTGAAATGAACAATTTCTCAAAATTACAAACTACTATAACTTACCTAATATGAAATTCATTTGAAAATTTCTATAAATATTAACAAAATTGAATTAATAATACGAAGTAAACTTCCAAAAAAGAAACTTTAAAACCTAAATGGTTTCATTGGAGAATTCTATCAAAAATTTAAAAGAATTAGCACAAGTTCTATATAATTTATTTCAAGAAATATAAGAGAAATGACCATTTTCTAATTATTTTTATGAATATAGTATTATCCTGATAAAAACAAATATAATGAAAATTACAATTACAAACTAATAAACCTCATAAAGAAGCAATGGAAAATTCCTTTTCAAAATGTAATCAAATAGAATGGATAATATATAAAAAGAGTTAAACAGCATGGCAAATTGGGGATTATTATACTGATACAGATCTGGCTTAATTTTTGAAAATCAATCAATATAATTCACTAGATTAACAGTCAACTAAAGACAAATCACATAATCATATATATCTATACAGAAAAAGTATTTCACAACATTTAAAACATATTCATGATAAAGACTTCCAGAAAGATAGGGATAGAGAGTAACTTACTTAACTCCTAAAGAGCATCTACAGATAATCTACAGCTAACATGGTATTTAAAGTTGAAAAATAGAATACTCTCTAATATTGGAAATAAAGTTATAATGTCTCTTCTTTTCATCCCTACTCAACATAGTGCTGGAAATTCTAGCCAGTGCAACAAAGGAAGAAAGGGCAGGGCTAGGCACAGGGGAGGAAAATATACATATGAGAAAGGAAGAAATAAAACTGTTTTGATTTCAAGATGACATAATTTTTCTATGTAGAAAATTCCACACATCTTCAAAAAACCTCCTAGAATCATTAAGTTCAACAAATCCACAAGCTGTGAAGCTGACTTACAAAAATAAACTGTATTTCTTTTATATGCTAGCAATGAACAATTGGATAGTGAAATTAAAAATATCATTAACAATTACTCAAAAAATGAAATAGCTATAAATCTAATAAAATATGCACAGGATCTACATCTTGAAAATTACAAATTATGATGAAAGAAATTAAAGAACTAGATAAATGAAAACACATACCATGTTTGTGGATCAGAAGATTCAAAGATATCAATTATCTCCAAATTAATATACATAATTTATGCATAATATGCATAATTCATGCAGTTCCTATAAAATTTAAAAATGTTGACAAGGTTGTGAAGAAACTCCTCATCGCTGGTGAGAATGCAGAAATGATACTGCTACTCTAGAAAGCAGTTTGGCAGTTTTCAACAAGACTAAACATGCAACTACCATGTAACCCATCAATTGTACTCCTGGCCAGTTATCCCAGAGAAATAAAAAGTCATGTTCACACAAAACCCTTATAGGAATGTTTGTAGCAGTTTTATAAATAATAACTAAAAAGTGAAAACAACCCAGATATTCCTCAATGGGTGACTGATTAAACAAACTGTTTACATTCATACTACGAAATACGGAATCTCTCTGTATTATTTCTTACAATTGTACAAGAATCTACAATTATCTCAAAGTAAGTATTCTTACAACTTTTTTATAGGTCTCTATCATTCTTTTATTTTCTTTAACATATGGAATATAATTATAATAACTTGTAATGTCCTTTTCTATTTATTCTTTCATTTTTTTCATTTTTTTGATTGATTTTTTCTCTGCATTATAGATCACTTACTTTTTACATTATCTATTTTTTTAATTGAATTGTAGATATGGTGAACTTTACCATTTTGTGTGCTGGATATTTTTGTATTCTTATAAATATTTTTTGGCTGTGTTCTGGGGCACATTTAAGTTACATGTAAGTAACTTAATCTTTTGACATTTGCTTTAAAGTTTTGTCAGATGGAATTAGAGCCTTCCAGTGCTAATTTTGCCCTTATACTTAGGCAATACTCTTCTGAATCCTCTACCGCTAGTATCAAGAATTGGGTTGTTATTCTACCTGGGCTGATGGGGACGCCAACTATTCTGGCCTATTGTGATCTCTGGCTATTGTTCTCACAAATCTTTTCTGACTGTTCCTTCCCCCCACCCCACTCCAGCCTTAGGCAGTTTTGCTCATAGGCACACACTTAGCAGTACTCAGCTGAAGATTAAAGGGCAAAACAATGTGGATTTTTGGTGCTCTCCTCTGTGCAATTCTCTTTGTTCAAGTAGTTTCTCCTGCAGTCTCTAGACAGCTTGATCTCCTTGGCTAGCCAACTCTATCTCTCCAGCTCATGGAATCCACTAGACTCAGCCTGCTTCACCCCATACCCCATGCTGTGGCCTGAAAGTCAGCTGGGGCAATTGTAGGGCACATCTTTCTTCCTCTCTCTCTCAGTGATCTTGTGCTGCTCTGCCTGATATTGGTGTCTGAAAATCGTTGTTTTGTGTATTTTGTCCAGATTTATTTTCTTGTTTCAGAAAAGAGGATAAATCTAGTTCCTGTTACTCAATCTTAGCCTGAAGTGGAAATAATTTCTCACTCTATTTTTCAGCCTAAGTTTTTATATGTGGTTAGAGTGTGTAGCAGAATCAGAGTGTTGCAAAAATTACAGGGAGAGTAACATATCACTCCCTTAGTGTTCTCCTTTCAACTTCTGTATCCCCAGATACTATCAAAGACATCTGGGTCAAACCACATTGATTACTGGTTGTCTCTCCTTAATCAAGTCCTACCTTATCTAGATCCTATTCTGTAGACTCAGCTGAAGAGAAGGAATAGTGTAGGTTCCCCCTCGCCCCTCACTCAAACTTTAATATACTAAAGTGCTTTACGGTGTCAATAAGAAGAGTCAAATTCTAAAATATTTGAAGAGATTTATTCTGAGCCAAATGTGAGGACAATAACCCATGGCACCACCTCAGGAGGTCCTGAGAACACGTGCTCAAGGTGGTCGGGCTACAGCTTGGTTTTATATGTTTTAGGGAGATTGACGACTTATAAGTCATCAATCAATCCATGTAAGCTGTACATTGGTTCAGTCTGCAAAGGCAGGACAACTCAGAGTGGGGGCTTCCAGGTCATAGGCTGATTCAAAGATTTACTAATTGGCAATTGGTTGAAAGAATTAAGTTATCATCTAAGAACTTGGAATCAATAGAAAAGAGTACCTGGGTTGAGATAAGCGTTGTAGAGACCAAGGCTTTTATCATGCAGATGAAGCTTTCAGGTAGCAGGCTTCAGAGAGAATACATTACAAGTGCTTTTTTTTTTTTTTTTTTTTTAATCAGACTTTATAAGATGCCAGGCTCTTAGTTAATTCTCTCCTGGATCCTGGAAAGGGAAGGGGACTCTAAACAATGTAGACTTTCCCCACAGAGACAGCTTTGCAGGGTCATTTCAAAATATGCCAAGGAAATATATTTTGGGTTAAAATAATTTCTTTCAGGGCCTGCTATTGGTATTTTATTGCTAGAAAGGGTCTGTTTTGTCAGTCTTAGGTCTCTGTTTTAATGTTAATGATGGCCAGTTGTGCCTGAATTCCAAATGGAGCAGGATATAATGAGGTCTGTCTCAGCTCTCCTTCCCATCATGGCCTGAACTAGTTTTTCAGGTCAACTCCGGAATGCCCTTGAGAGAAGAGGGGTCCATTCAGTTGGTTGGGGGCTTAGAATTTTATTTTTGGTCTACAGTGGAGCTCTAAAATAGACAAAATCAACATTTTCCATGGAATATTTTACAGGAATGGTATTCTGGGAAATAGATGATGGAAAAAACAGTAGTAATGATACAGCTCCGATGAGTGGAGAACACTAGGTTCTTCCTCTCGAGTCGAATTAGAAAAAGCAACACGGACACACATGGAGTAGTTTTAAGAAGCAGGGAATTTAATAGGCAAGAAAAATGGGGAAAGAAAGAAAAGGCTCCCCTGTACAGAGCAGAGGACAAGGGGCTCCAAAGCCTAGAGACGAAACCCTGCTTTCAGGTAATATCAGCCAGCTGTATTCCATGGCTGGAGGAAGTGTTTGTTTGATTTGCATAGGGCTCAGGGGATTGGTTTGACCAGGCATGTCATTCACATAGCTCCCGGGGAAAAAACTGGCCCTCCCACTCTAGCCTTTTCATATGTAAATGCAGGGCACCATGATGTTCCACATGTGGGGATATATGGGGGCAGCCATGCTGCCAGGCAAATGTCGGGGCAAGGGCAAGAGGACAAGGATTGGAATCCTCACGTTGGGTGGACCCAGTTTCTAATGGCTTGCATTTGCATATTAAAGGTTGCTGACCTAGGTCTAACAGCCAGGGCTTTCATGCTGCGCAAGGGCTGTAAAAAATCTTCCAAGAACTCCTTTTTTCCTCTCTATCTGCCTAAAATAATTTCTTAATAACTCCTACCTCATTTCTCCCTGTGGAGATATCACCCTAACTGCTATTAAGGGATTCTGGGAGTGTCAAAAAAGGAGTGTCAAATAGGGAACAGCAGCTAGGGCTTCTCCTGGGGTTGATCTAACGGTCCTCGGAAGAACCATGCGTCCATGTGTGGTTCAGTTTGCAGCACCATTTGGAGTTTGGTTGCTTCTAGGTGAGAAGAAACAATTTGAATTATAGCATTGAGTACACAGGGTCCAAATGTTAATACAGGACATATAAGCAAGAGAGGGCTTAATAAAGGGGTTAATCAATTCCATAAAGAAGACTGGAATTCGTTAAAGAAGGATTGTAGCCACCCAGAGCTGAAGCCGGCATTTTCCCTGAGCCTGTCAATAATTTTGATTTGATCTTTAAGTATCTGTAGATTTTCCTCTACTTTACTAGAGGTGTTAATCCAGAAGCAACATGTTTCATTTAAAAGTGCGCAGGTACCTCCTACTTCAGCCGTAAGGACATCTCAGGTCCATCTAGTTTGTGCCACTACTGAGGCTAAAGATTCTGTAGATCACTGTTGTGCCTCTATGGCCCCTACAGTAGCCTTCCATCCTCATTGCATCATAATAGAGATATTAACTATTAATCTTTCAAGGAGAGGGATGCCCGCAAATCAGAATAAACCTCTGGCTATAGAATTTCCCGTCCGTGGTTTTTCTAAGATGGGATTGTCATGTGCATGCCCTCCCCAGTCTGCCCTTTCAGTTAAATTTCTATATGAGGGCATAGAAATGATAGCTTTTTTTGTCCGGCGTATTCGAGATAGTGCAGTTTCTAGAAAAGAGCCTAAGTTAGGGATGTCCCCAGATGATACTGCCATCTCAGTAGAATTTAAAAATAATAAGTCAGGAACTACTGTGACTATAACACACGTTCCCTTCCACTTTCTTGGGAAGATTAAGCATATCACGGAGCTACACAGAAAATATAGCAGTAACTACTGAGACTATAGTCGAAGTTTCTTTCCACTTTCTTGGGAAGATTAAGTGTATCCCGGAGCTACACAGAAAATATAGTCCTGTTCCTTTACGAGAGAGTTCTAAGTTGTGGCTTGTGAGAGATACCAGCAGATTTTTCTCATATCTTAGAAGTTTTCCTTCATTACATATAATAGGGACATCCTTGGGATAAGGATAATCATATTTAGGATAGCCACTTACGATGCCATTTGGAATTTGACATGTCAAATGAAAAGGGTCCTCCTGACAAATGGAGTTTTGAAAAAAGACATAATATGCCCTGGCCAATATCTTAGATGATCCTTGTGGCAAGGGCTGTTAGTCTAGATGTCTCCAGTTCCCTGACAGATTTGTAAGCCGCTACTATTAGCAAGCATGGCACAAGGGTCTGGAGTTCCATAAGGGGGCATGTTTGGAAAGGCCCATGTGTTATTCTTTACATTATAATCAAGGTGGTTATTTAGAGCATGCCATTCCCTTCGGGACTTCCAACCAACGGGAGAGGCTAGATTCTGAAAGCCCTCTACTAAGCCTTCTGATTCTTGTAGATTACCCTTGTTGCATTCTCCTCTCCAAATCTTCGAACTTTCAGCAATTACAAGCATGATGTTACAATACTTGAGATCTCCCAAGTATGGTCCTTCCCTGTTACTTCGAAAGCAGAGGGAGGCATTTGCTGTTACTCGGTCCACTTTTCCCAGCCTAAGGGTGTGAAGTTTATCTTTGAGGAGAGTGTTCTTTGGGACTGGGGGTGGAATTTTCTCCTGAGTGGAGTTAGTCACCCAGTTGAAAGTGCTCCCATACCATGTTCCATTTAGGCCTGATATGTCTTTAAGGATTAAAGGTAAAGCCAACAAAGGGAACCCTAAGACGGTGAGTTCTGTGTCATTGTCAGATTGCTCAGTGCCGTTGAACTGAGAGAACCACTTAGGACAGACCCAACAATTAGTTTTGTTGTAGAAATGGGTCATGGCGGATATTGTAGGAGCTCAGAGGTGTGATGTATTACTAAGTCCAATAAAAAATCCTAACAGACTTAGTGATAGTAAAACGCTCATGTTTACTTCCTGTTAATAACCGTTATTCTTGTCATGAGGATAGTAATTAAGCAAAATGCTACAGTAATTAATATTTGGTTTAAAAGGAGAGGTAGAAGTGACATAAAGTATTTCGTGAGGTAGAGGCGAGGCTGAGTAAGATGAGTAGTTCTTACTCCATTACTTCTCTTTTGTGATTTTCAGCTTACGGTCTATTTCTTTGCATTGATATTCAGGTTGTTCCTCTGGGCTGTCAGGGGTTGCTCCCTCAGCTTTCCAGGCTTTGACTCAAGTGTGAGTCCAAGAGTTGATTGCTATAACTTTTATTGCCGAGGGAGTGGAGAGAAGAACAGTGTAAGGCCCTTCCCAGCTTGAGCTCAGGGAGGGAGAGAGAGGAGGGAGAGTCTTCACCAGTACCAAATCTCCTGGGTTAAATAGAGGCGGTCCAATTTCCTGGGGTTGGGCCTTTGCTAATTGTGCTAATTCCTGTTGGAAGTGAGCCAGAGAAGTTACATGCTTGACTAGCTCAGCGGTTTCTTGATCTAATGGAAAATCATTGGTAAGGAAAGGTCATCCATACTGCATCTCAAAAGGGCTAAGACCTAGTTTTGAATGGGTATTTCTTATTCCTAGCAAGGTCATGCAAGGACAACTGACCCAAGGAAGGTGAGTTTCTTGGGATAATTTTCTGAGGTGTCTCTTGATGATATTATTAGTTTTCTCTACCTTTCCTGAGGATTGGGGTCTCTAAGCACAGTGGAGATGGTATTCTATGCCTAGTGCTTTTGAGACCCCTTGTGTGATAGCTGTCTTAAATGAGGGTCCATCATCACTTCGAAGATACCTAGGTAGACAAAAGAGGGGAGTTATTTCATTAACTAACACTTTTTTTTTTTTTTTTAACCTCAGAGGCTTTTTCTGTATGGCATGGGAATGCCTCTACCCAGTTAGTGAAGGTGTCTACCCATACCATCAGGTATTGAATGCCCTTTGCCTCTGACATGTGGGTGAAGTCTATTTGCCAGTCTTCCCCAGGATAACCTCCTATTCTTTGGGTTTGAGGAGGAAGGAGTCTACTGTTTAGGGGATTATTTTTTAAGACAGACTTCACAAGCATTAACAATTTGCATAATTGTTTTCAGTAAGTTCTCTCCTGAAAACAATCTCTGGGCACATTGATATGTTTTAATCTTTCTCAAGAGAAAAGCTTGGTGAAGGACTTTAAGGACTTTCCATTGGCTAGAGGCTGGCAAGTGGAGCTTGCCATCCTCTGACTGTAGCCATCCTGAGGGTTGAAATGTATATCCTCGAGAAGTGGACCATTCTACTTCCTTAGGGGAGTACTGAGGTTTAATTTCTCTTGTGGAGCCTTCCCAGACTAGAGGAGTTTGAAGTGTGTTGATGTCTTGAGGTTTTCTTCCCACTGACTTAGCTGCCTGATCAGCTAATCTATTTCCTTCAGCTACCTCATCTGTTCCCTTTTGATGTCCCCTACAATGCATTATTGCGATTTCTCGTGGAAGGAAAACTGAGGATAGTAACCTATTAATTTCCTGGTGATATTTTATAGGAGAACCCTTGGTGGTAAGAGAATGCCTTTCCTTCCAAATGGCCTCATGAGCATGGAGAACTAAGAAAGCTTACTTGGAGTTAGTGTAAATATTAGCTACCTTTCCTTTGCTTACTTCAATTGCTCTTGTAAGAGCTATTAGATCAGCTAATTAAGCACTTGTGCCTAGAGGGAGAGGCGCACTTTCAATGACATCATTTAGAGTGACTACTGCATATCCTGCCTTGCGGATCCCTTGTTCTACAAAAGAGCTCGCATCTGTGAAGAGGGTTCAGTCTGGATTCTCTAGGGGAGTTTCTCTGAAATCCTCCCTGGCTGCATAGATCTGTACTATGACTTGTTCACAGTTATGCTCAGTTTCCCCAGTTTCCTCAGGGAGGAAGGTGGCTGGATTTAGGCTAGAGCAAGTCTTTAACTGGACGTGAGAACCCTCTAAGAGTAGGGCCTGATATTTAAGGAGTCAGCCATTAACCAAATGCTTCCTCTAGAGTACAGTAGTCTTATCATGTTATATGCGGTGTAAACAGTTAAATCATTCCCCAGGGCTAATTTGGAGGCTTCTGGGACCAGCAGAGCCACCAAGGCAGTGACTCAGAGGTATGTTCAGCACCCTCTAGCCACTGAATCAAGTTCCTTACTTAGGTAACCCACTGGCTGTTGAGCTGGTCCTCAGGCCTGTGTTACAACTCCCAGAGCCATTCCCTTCCTGTCTGATGCATACAGATTGAAGACCTTCCCTACAGGAAGGCTGAGAGCTGGTGCCTTGAGCAAGGCTTGCTTTAGCTGGTCAAAGGCCTTTTGAGTTTCAGGTTCCCAGATTAAAAGATGAGATTTAGCTCCCTGAGTTTCTTTTATGAGGTTATATAATGGATGGGCTATTTCTCCATACCAAGTTATCCATAGCTTACAGAATCCTGTAATACCCAAAAATCCTCTTAGTTGCTTGGGTGTTTTGGGGAGGAGGAAAGAGGAGATAGGCTTAATCCTCTCTTCCCCCAATGCTCTGGCCCCCTCAGACAGCACAAAGCCTAGGTACTTTACTGAGGTTTTGCAGAGCTGAGCCTTAGGTTTTGAAACTTTATATCCTCTGCTAGCTAAGAAGTTAAGAATAGCTTTGGTGCCTTCCTGAGATGCTTTCTCAGTTGGGGCACAGAGCAGAATATCATCCACATACTGCAAGACCCTAACCTGAGGATGAGAGGACTCAGAGAGGTCTTGTGACAGTGCCTGTCCAAACAGATGAGGACTATCTCGAAATCCCCGAGGCAGCACCATCCATATTAACTGAGTGGTCTGGCCAGAGGGATCTTCGAAGGCAAACAGGTATTGAGAGTCAGGATGTAATGGTACACAGAAAAAGGAATCCTTTAAATCTAGGACTGTAAGCCATTTAGTTCCCTCAGGTATTTGAGTTAACAGGGTATATGGATTACGTACCACTGGATGGATTGGAACTATAGCCTCATTAATGAGGCAGAGGTCCTGAAATAGTCTCCATTACCCATTGGTTTTTGCACTCCTAATATTAGGGTGTTGCAGGGGCTATTACAAGGTTTGAGGAGGCCTTGCATCTTTAGGTTATCAATAATGGCTGCTAGCCCTTTCCTAACCTCTGGCCTTAGGGGACACTGCCTCTGGTTAGGAAAAGAAGTGGGACCCTTAAGATAGATTTGGACTGGCCTAGCAGTTACAGTTTGACCTGTTCTTCCTTGAATTGCCCACACTTCTGGATTAATGCTATCTTCCATCAAGGAGAGACAAAAAGTTTGTCCTGGGGCTTTAAGGATGCTGGCCCCTTTGTGAACTAGAATATCGCTACCTAATAAAGGGGTGGGACTTTCAGGCATGATGAGAAAGGCATGTGAAAATAGTACGTCCCCCTACCTGCAGCTGAGGGGTTGAGAAAAATATTGAGTTAGAGTTTTTCCTGAGGTACCCCTTTATGCTCATGCTATGGGAAGAGGGGAGCCCTGGATTAGAGAGGAGGCAAGAGATACTGGCCCCAGTATCCAGAAGGAGACCTACTTTCCTTCCTTCAGTTTCCAGAATCGCCCAGGGCTCCTGTGCTGTAATGGCAGTCTGAGTTGCTGGAGCCGGGGGTTTGAGCCCCAGGACCCATCAGTACTGCTGGACCATGTGTGAGACTAATTCTAAACCCAGTGACCTCTGCCTCTGGGGGCAGGTCTGTCTCCAGTGGTCTCCACCACAGGCTGGACAGGGTCGAGGTGACTTTGTCTTGCTTCCTGGGCATTCCTTCTTAAAATGCCCTGACTGACCACATCGATAACAGCTAGTGGATACACCTCAGGGATTCTGGACATTATAAGCTTGTAAAGCTGCTACTAGAGCCTCTGTTTTTTTCTTGTACTTCCTCTCCTTTTCTCGGGCCCCTTCGCAATCCCTATTGTAAAAGACAGAAGTGGCTATTCTCAGGAGGCTTTCTAGGGTGTGGTCTGGTCTTATTGCTTGCTTCTGTAGCTTTCTTCTAATATCAGGAGCTGCCTGTGTAATAAACTTGTCCTTCAGGATGAGCTGTCCCTTGACTGAGTTGGAGGATGGAGAGGAGTGCTTTATTTGTGTCCCCTCAACCTTTCCATAAAAGCTGTGGGATTCTCATCTGGTCTTTGGTCTATCATGGACAGTTTAGAGTAATTGAGAGATTTAGCCCTGGTCTTCTGTAGGCCTTCTAATATACACCTTAAAAAGTGCTTTCTTTTCCATTAATCTCCTGAGTTATTGGGATCCCAATTAGGGTTATCTACCAGAACTGCTTCCCTTCCTTGTGGGAATGAAGTTTCCACCACTTCCTCACCTTCCTTTTCTCCTTGGTTGGCTATAGAAGGCATGTTGCTCATCTCCGTATTTTTCTGCTGCCTGCAGAACTGCCTGCTTTTCAGCTGCAGTGAAGGTTTGACTTAGCAGCAACATAACATCCCTCCATGTGAGATCAAACACCTGAGTTAAATTTTGGAAAATTTCTATATACCTATCAGGGTCTCCAGAAAATTGACCTAAGCCTCCCTTTTTTAGCTTAAGGTCCTGCAATGAGAAGAGAACTTGAACCTTTATGGCACCATTCTTATGAGGCATTTCCTGGAGGGGGAAGACTGAAGAGGGGAGAGTAGGATATACTGGAGATGGTAGAGCTGATGGTAGGATTGGAGGGGAACTGGAAGGGTTGGGACATTCAGTAGCTATCTCAGATTGCTCCTCTGAAGCCTGCATTAGCTCTGGGGAAACTACTCCCTGTGAACTTGCCTGCCGTTACTGCTAAAAGAACTGAGTCGATTGTACAGAACTTGTAAAGGTCTGGGTTGTCTTGCAGAGCAAAGAAAGCCTGTACATAGGGGACCTCAGTCCATTTGCCCCCTTGTTTGCAGAAAAGTTCTCACTGTTGGATAATATTAAAATCAAGGTCCCCCCCGCAGGCCAGGTTTGCCTGTCCCCAAGAGGGTAGGAAGGCCATGCCCTTGTGCAATAAAATGCGAGGCGCTTTTTCTTCAAAGTTTCAGAGTCGAAGGGTGCCAGTGCCTTAAAATACACTCCAGGGAAGTGCATGTTGAAGACGATCTGTTACCCGTCTAGAAAGAAGTGAGAAGAAAAGCGTCCTTTTAGTCTCCTTCCTTTCAGTATGTGATCCAGGATGGAGATGAAAACAGTAGAGGGCGTCCCTCCAGCTATTCTCTCTCTGTTGCTCCTAGATTCCTGGCACCCACTTAAATGTGTCACCCACGGCTGCAGGTGCGACCCTCCAAGCCATGGCACCAGAGGAACTGAGTTTTGGGCCTTAGTCACGCTGTCCCCGAGCAATCAGTTCTCTGCCTTTTATTTCCCTTTGACCTCCTAGACTTGTGTGGCCTGTGTGCCTTCCAAAGAATGGATTTCAAGAAAAACTACGTAATTGGGCAAAGCCCCTTTAAAGGAGGGGGCATGCTAGATTGAATTCTATATTCTGCTATTATAGCCCATGCTAAAGCATTTACCCTTGGAAGAATGGTTCCAGTTAACTTCCAGACTTAAAATCCCCTTACTAATTAAGTACTGTCTTAATAGAAGACAAAATTGGTGCCTTAAAGGAATGTAGGAACCGAATGGCCATTTTCCTGCCAGTGGGACAATATCAAGACTAAAATTTGGCTATGGAAGACATTTTACTCCTAAATGCTAAAGGCAGAAACTTCCTGTTCCCGGAAGAGGTCTAGAGCCTGATTTATTTCCATGAGATGATGCTGTCTGCTTAGAAATGCTATGTATTCGCCAGAGAAGTGGCAGCAAGTAACCTCACCATGGGGAGAAAGGGGAAAACTCTGTTCCTAGACTGTACAAATCTTTGCACATTTCACGCAGAGAAAGGGTAAGAGGCCGCGGATAGAGAAGGAAGAAGAGTGTTGCAACAGGATGGCTGAGTTTCTCTACCAACACCCAGAATGGGCTGTCAGAGGCAGTGTCCCATCCAGAGCCCTTTGAATCACACCAGGGTGTGCTCTGGCCAGAAATTCTCAGTTGCCTCAGAACTTTTCTCAGTCTCGCGCTGTGGTAAGGTTCCCCGTGAAAAGAAGCTAGTTCAAACATGGCCAACATTCCCAATACCGGTAGGTAATGGGGGGTTCTCCACGTTCCCCCAGGAAGCCTTACATCGGTGACTTGAGTACGGCAGTCAACGCTAAGCATATGTACTAGGCCAACCGACGCCCATTGATTTATTTGATTTATTTTAATATAGAGGCAAAGAGCGCCTTGGAATAAAAGAACAGATTGTAAGCTTGCTCCCATACTCACCACTCCGAGGAAGGCTGTACCTCAGATTCCTGGCCAATGCACCAAAATGATACGGCACTGATGAGTGAAGAACACCAGGTTCTTTGTCTCAAATCAAATTAGAGAAACGACATGGACACAAGTGGAGTAATTTTAACGAGGAGGAAGTTTAATAGGCAAGAAATAAGGGGGAAGAAAAGAAGAAGAGGCTCCCCTGTACAGAGACAGAGGGAGGGGGGGCTCCAAAGCTGAGAGATGGGACCTCGCTTTCAGGTAATATCAGCCAGCTATATTCCATGACTGGAGGAGGCATTGTTTGATTTGCGTAGGGCTCAGGGGATTGGTTTGACCAGGCATGTTATTCACATAGCCCATGAAAAAACTGGCCTTCCCACCCTAGCCTTTTAATATGCAAATGAAGGGCGACATGATGTTCCATACGTGGGGATATGTGGGGGCAGCCATGCGGCCAGGCACATGTTGGGGCAAGGGCCCGAAGACAAGGGTGGGAATAGCCATGTTGGGTGGATCCAGTTTCTAAAGGCTGGCATTTGCATATTAAAGGATGCCACCCGGCTATGTTGGGTGGACCCAGTTTCCAACAGCTGGCATTTGCATATCACAGGTTGCTGGCCTGGGGCTAAGAGCCAGGGCTTTCATGCTAGACAAGAAATGCGGAAAAAAATCTTCCAAGGACCCCTTTTTTCCTCTCTATCTGCCTAAAATAGTTTCTTAATAACTCCTACTTCAGTAGGAGATAATGTAATTATAAAATTTCAAGTTCAAATTTTTTTCCTATTCTGATCTCGTGTATTAGACAGTGTACAGATAGCTCATTTGGTACATACCATACGCTTTCTGAGAAATGCTAAATTTTAGAACTAGCAAGAACTTTTGTAGTTAGTTAATATTTCTAGTTTCGTGCAATTAATGGCTCTAGTTACACTGTAACTCCAGATTTGTTTTTCATTGTTCTTTTTCTTCCCACCATACTATACTCCCTTGTTCAGGTGTGTTTTCCTTATTCAGTTGTATTTTTTTGTATTAATTCCTCAATTTTTTTACTTGCTTTAATTTCAAGTATCTTTCCTTACATTTCTTTTTTTATACTAGAGTAATTAACAAATAGAACCAATTTTTATCAAGCACTTAGTTTATGCAAAATACTGAGCTAAGTGCTATACGTAGGTTATTGTCTTAATACTCTTAATGATCCTATTGTAGTACTATTAGTATCCCCATTTTAAAAGAGTTGGAAATCAGGGTTAAAAATTTTAAATGACTTCTGCAGGGTCACGTTGCTAATATGAAAACAGAAAATTATTAACTCTGCACTTTTACATTTAGGCTTAGCCAGAAAATATACCGGAGGCTATAAGATATAAGCCTTTGTATGTTTCAAAACAAAAGGAAACTTTTAATATAGCTGCTTCCAGGAGACAAAATACTCAGCCAGAATAGCTTATCACAAATTTTAGTTTCTACCTAAGTTTTTTAATAAAAAAGAAAAGGATTTTTTTTTTTTTTGGTTAGTGTAAATAGTTTAAAGAACTATTTACTTATGCCATTAAAATTAAAGATACTTGGTAAAGAAAATTACATTTATTAAAACTGGCTTACCCAAAATTGTAAACTGTGTTTTTCAAATTGAATTGATTTTATCCACAGACCTTCTGAAAATTAACTCTATGCATTTCCTGATCTGGCTCCAATTAAATAAATCCCTATATCTGCAAAGATCATTTTAAAATTATAGTCATAGAAGTCACATTCTCCTTTAAAACCATATACATTCAAACACAGTCACTTTAGAAGATTAATTTAAAATATGATAAAGAATTTCAATTTTCTGTGACCCAAATAAGTGGGAAAGTTGGGATTTGAGCCTAGCCAATCTGATTATAGCACCTATTAGCCCAAATGTTATGTAAGGAGGGCATAAAATGTGTCCTAATTTGCTAGTGGCAACGGTTACTTTGAAATGTTTTTCTTTTAGGCCAAAGTATTTATCTAATAGGAACTTCAATCCAGGATCACATGTTATTATGGCAATGACTAATTGAAAAGTGATACACATTTTGGGAGGACTCTGCAGTTTATACTATATTTTCAGTTACCTAATTTTTCAACCCGGTGTCCAGTTCTAATTTCCATGAGATGACCCTTAGTGACTAAACTTTTAAATAAGATTTTTATATCAACAGAAACACAGCTAAGTGATGCACATATAATTGGGAAGTTTTTGGCTAGTACTTCTAAAAATCAGACAAATTTCCTGCTTCTTCTTTTGAGTATGGCATGGGGAGTCTTCATTTTTGTAGGTGCTGTATAAGACACCTGTATTTATTCCTCAAAAGCTTAGATAAAAGAGTAAATAGAATGCACAAAACTTTTCAATAAACAATTTACTTGGAACACCTTTGTATAATTAAAGGGCTGACACATTCATTTCTCTATATAGTTAAGGGGCTGACACATTCATTTCTACTTTTTAAGAGGTTATTCTGCAGTAAACAAAAATCATTAAAAACTCAAATTCTCTTACTGTTCCACAGCAAACATATATGGTTGGTGTGTAAGTGGCAAATCAAGGGATTTAATTGTTCCATCATATATTCTTTCAATGAGTCATTCATGGTCAACCCTTGCTGTGAAGAATTGGGGGCTTCCTGGTAAAGCCCAAATTGTTTTCTAAAAATTAATCTATTCTTTATTTATTATAAAATTCAATGTCAAGGAAAATCCAGATTTTATCCTTAAAGTAAGACCCATTCATTGTCTGAAATGCTCTGAACCTTTATTCAATGTTCATAGATAAATACCAGAGGGGGTGTTTTCACCATTTACAAATAACCATTTCACCAAAGGGAGAGGACATTATGGCATTTTTATTTTTATTGTCTTACCCAAGGGAGGAAATTGTGCACCCAAGTTGAAATTTAAGTGGGACTTTCTTTTCCTTTATTGGAAATTTAGAGAAATAAATTCTCTCAAATCTCGTTCTCTGTATGTTTGTGTGTATATAATATAGGCACAGATTATATATATTTTGTAATTTTCAGATTATATATCTATATATGATATATATATACAAGGCTATATATATGTGCATATATGAGTATATATGCAAGGCTGTAGAATAATTTTCCTCAGTACTAACATTAAACTATCATGTCAAATAGGACACCGTGATTTTGATTTAAGTTAATTACCAAGATTCTAAATCATTGGTCCTATCTCCCCTTCTGTGAAGAAAAAACAATGATGTATCCTTTGCATGTGCAGACACTTGCAGAGAGAGAAAGAGAGAGAGGGAGAGAGAGAGAGAGAGAAGGCAAGAGAGAGAGGAGAGAACAAACAAGCAGAATGTATACAAAACTTGTAAAAGTGGTGGCACCAGAGAAAGAATGGGAATGGAGAGAAATGCGTATATTTTACTATGTGCGTGTCTATTGTTGGAATCATTTACAAAAGCATACACTATGTGTAACTAGTAAGTAAATGTGGATGACTACAAAGTGCTCTGAAGGAAAAGTACAGCTTTCTGTAAGAGCATGTAATTAGCTTAGTCAGGTGAAACAGATCTGTCTTCTTTGAGGAGAACTGGAACAGTGGTTCTTGAAGTATGGTCCATAGACCAGCAGCATCAACGTCATCTGGACACACTTTCAGAAATGCAAATTTTTATGTACCACCCAAGACCCACTGAATTAGAAACTCTGAATGAGTATGCCAGACATCTGTATTTGAATAAGCCTGAAAGTGATTCCAAGGCATGCTTAAGATGGAGGAGATAAAGCTGAGGAAAACTACAGTGAGTATTTTCCGGGTGAGCACATGAGAATCTCCTGGGACACCTCTCAACATTATTCTCACATGCTCACAAGCTCTGTACACCTCCTGATATCAGCCAGTTCCACATTTTTCTATGCATTTCTCCAAATCCTTTCACCTACCCTCTGAAACTCAATCATTCTTTATCTAAACTCTCTATATCTTTATTTTTTTCACCAAATTTTTTTTTTTTTTTTGCTCCAGCAGAAACTTAGTTATTCTTTATGACCTTACTTCCCCTAAATTCGTCTCAAGTGGAAGCTGTTCTTTCTCCCTTACTGTGTCAGTAGGTCTTGATATGGGGTTAGTGTCCTTTCTTCTTATTGATACTTCCAAACGTTTTCCCCTTCTTCCCCACTAACAACCTTCAGCTTCACTGAAGCCCATGTTAACAGATTCCTCTTCCCTCCAATAACACTTTTCTACATAATCAACAGTCCTCCAGGTACCTCACTCTCATTCTTTGAAGATGTTAGCACCTGGCTCACTCTTTTTCCAACACTATTCCAGTCATAATTCTTGGTGATTTCTTTATTCATATTCAGGAGCAAATTCTAATACTATTCCAATATTCCATAATTTGGCTCTTATTTCTTTGACTTCCTACTTTGATCTTACTTTTCACCCTGATTTAGCCACTCATTCTCATTGGCATATCTTAGATATTGTCATTCCTACAATACACTTTGCAATTTCAGTTCTAGGCCCATTGTTCTCCAAACATGGCCTCCTAAATTTCCAAGGCCTTGAAGTACATCCACTCCAGAAATTCTTCAATAACATTGATTCCTCTAATGTGTTGACTCTACCACCTTTCCCCTCTCCATCATGACTCTTATTTACTCTTTGTCCAAATTAGAATCCATGGTTTATCATCATTATTATTCCCAAATATAGACTGTTTTCTCCTTTGTTTGTCTCTATTTTCATCACACTCATCAGAAAAGCCCAGTCCTTGTTAAATCTAATTTCTCCATACTTGGAACCAACCATGTGTGCTGAAGAAAAACACATAGCCATTCTAATTGTTGCTCTTTAAATTCATGAACACACTGTTCAAATGGACACCACTGCTTCCAGGTGATTTTACAACTTTCCCTAGTTAACCTACTCTCCTATTCTTTCCAGACAGTCACCTCACAACTCCTCTCGCCTTCAATGGCTAACATCAACATTCTCCTAGTTCCTCATTCTCAGCTAAAAACAGTGTATCTCATTTCACTGAGAAAAGAGGTGATCAGAGGAGAAATTCCATATGTTCTTATCACCATATTTGCAAACATAACATGCATGTACCACATATTCTGCTTTTCTGCTGTTAGAAAAGATGACAATTTCAGGCTTCTATTTATGGTCAACTGTTCTATTCATATCCTGGATCCCATCTTCTCTGGTCAGCAAATGAGGCCCTGTCCTGCAATCATTCATGTATTCTTCTAATCCTTCAAATGTTGTCTCTCTATTTGATCATTTGAGTCAGTGTATATGCCGTGGTCTCTTTCATCCTAAAAAAACAAATCAGAATTAACATCTCTACAACACCTGTTCCTTTTCCCTTTACATCTTGGGGGAAAATGGCTTGAATGGGTTATCTACATTCACGGTCTCTATTTTCCCTGGGCAGAGCCCCCACAAGATATTTAATTCATCATCTGTTTTTTTTTTCCAAATGCAAAATGTTTTAACTGCACTTGTTTATGAATACTGTATCTTTATACTTCATCGTCCCCATTATCATAGTACTCCTAGTGCTATGTGATGATGGAGGGACTATGGGCACTTTCAGGATCTGGCTATGGAGAATTGAGTTTGGGATATATTTATTTTGATTCGGTGGGTTACTTAATTTTGTTGTTTGTAGTCATTTCTGTATGTATAGATTTTGCAAGCTCTTCAGGTGTCAGAATAGCCTCCAGGAATACTAGGACTATCCACTGTGCCAAGTATAGCATTGTCTCACAGAGATGAAGAATCAAAGGTTGTGCTGTGATATGGATGTGTTACACCATTTCATTTATGGAAAGTATGTGGTGGGCTTTGAGAAGGAACAAGGTTTGGGCTGGGCGTGGTGGCTCACGCCTGTAATCCCAGCACTTTGGGACACTGAGGCAGGCGAATCACCTGAGGTCAGGAGTTCGAGGCCAGCTTGGCCAACATGGTGAAACCCCGTCTCTACTAAAAATACAAAACTTAGCCGGGCGTGGTGGCGAGCACCTGTAATCCCAGCTACTAGGGAGGCTGTGGCAGGAGAATCACTTGAACCCAGGAGGCGGAGGCTGCAGTGAGTCAAGATCGTGCCATTGCACTCCAGCCTGGGTGACAGAGCAAGATTCCATCTCAAAAAAAAAAGAGAGAAGTAACAAGGTTTAAAACACATAGAACTAGAAAATAGTTTATGGAACATTTTTCCAAATTTCAGAGTTCATGAATAAAGAAAATTGGTAGAGATTTTTTAGCATTCAGATTTGGCAGTAATTCTCAAAATTTACATGGCATTACCAATAAGAAGTTGTGAAGCTTAAAAAACTTTTTAAAATTATCAAACCATGCCAGAAGAACGATTGAATTGTTCTACTACTTTTTTTTGTACAAATGATTTTACAAAATTGTTTTCTTATGAGTTGATCAAAAAATATGGAGTCAAAAGGAAGTGGGGAATAAATTATCATAGAGCAGGGCCAGCCAGTTAGCCAATTAATTTATAAAAATTCTATTACTTTTATGAATTTTTTGATGTTTATAATACATATCAGCTTTTAAAAATATGCAATTTTGTTGTGTTTTTCATTCTTAATAACAATTCATGTTGTAACCTAATTTTGCCTTTATAATTTTTTATTCTTTTTATAAAGAGGGTCTCCAAAAGTGTATAAGCTTTAAGCCCCACAAAACTAGATGTGCTCCTGGATATGGACTGCTGATTATTTGATAGTATTGTTTATTGTCATTTTTCTTTATTATCTTTAGAGGAACCAAGTCTCATTCTCTTGTTAAAAATATTTGGTGAGAACAGTCTCTTAGTTCTTTTAATTCCTCATTCTATCTATCTATCTATCTATCTATCTATCTATCTATCTATCTGTCTATCTATCTGTATATGTGTATGTGTGTGTAGATACATATATAATATATACCTACACACATATGTTGTAAATGATATCTCTATATAACCATGTATGTACATATATTTATATAGACTTCTCTGAGTCACACAGTATCTGCAAGAAGTGCCATCATTGTTCCTTAGTAGGTGAAAAAAAGGATGTCAGGTAGTCTATTATGTGTTGCAAACATCTCTGTTTCTACGGAATACAGTATACACTGACATTTAATATTTAAAATTTTGAAGTTTTAATATGTTAATGTTTTGAAATTTTGGTAAATCGGATTACATAAAATAATTATGCATTATTTTATTATTAGAAATACATTCTTTGGAAAAATAATTTGTTCCTGGGATAGTATGTATCACTCAAGAGAAAAATGTAAGAAACCTCATTAATAATGTAATTAAAAGAAACCTATATTTACAAAATGAGCCGTAAAATATTGATGCAGTTTGATAAGGGTCAGTTCCTGTAACTGGGATCAATGGATACAGAGCATGCTCTCTGACAGTGTGCCCTCCTGTTTAGGTATGGGCATGTACTGATCAGCTTCCATCCTCACACTAACTGCACTGCTCTCAAGTGTTGGCTCTGATTCACAGATCCAGACTCTATGGAACACTATATGGAGATGAACTGTGGGGCCCAATGGGAAGTAGTGCTGTTGATCTATGAGCAATATCCTCCCTGGCCAGGTGGGGCCAAGCATCAGTTCACATGCTCAAGTTGGCCAACTCTGGATCATGTCTCAGTCACAGGAAGAGGTTCTCAGTCCTTAAGGGTTATAAGTGTTTTGGACACTGTTGAATTTCTCACATCTAACACAGTACCTGCACTGAAGATGTGATTAAAAAATAACTGTCATTTAATGGATCCTGTTTAACTGTGCTTTGTTTTTTCCATAGCACTTATATTCTTGCATAGTGTATTTATCTGCTTGATATGTTTATTTTCTGTATCCTTATACTAGCACAAATATTTCACAAAAGCAGAAATTTCTTCTTTTTTTGCATTCTTCACTGATATAATCTCAGTCCTCAATAAAGTGCTTAACTCATAGCACTTACTTAACTCATACTTAACACCCAATAAACATTTATTGAATTAATTAACCAATATAATAACCAATAAAAACAATATAATTGTTTTTATTTCACTACCTTACGTATTTATTTTTATCCAGGAGGTCAAACTGTAAGAGGGAGGAAAGAAGTTTCCATCAACCATTATAAAACAAAATCGACATCAGTTATTCATCAGTTATTCCTTACCTTTCTTCAGCACAGCTGCACCCAACTCTCTTTTTTTTTTTTTTTAGATGGAGTCTCACCCTGTCTCCTGGGCTGGAGTGCAATGGCGTGATCTCAGCTCACTGCAGCCCCTGCCTCCTGGGTTTAAGTGATTCTCCTGCCTCAGCCTCCCAAATAGCTGGGAGTACACGTGCCCGCCACTATGCCCAGCTAATTTTTTGTATTTTTAGTAGAGACAGTTTTTCACCATGTTGGCCAGGCTGGTCTTGAACTCCTGACATCGTGATTCGCCCACCTTGGCCTCCCAAAGTGCTGGGATTATAGGCGTAAGCCACCACGCCCGGCCTAGCTGCACCCAACTCTTAAACAGTTACCTCCATTCCTCTTTTTACTGTGCTAAATAGTAGTTTTGTAAACTTCAAGTGCTTCCATAATAAAACAGCCATGTCTTGAATGATGTTTCGTAAAATTTTTCTTGTAGGGAAATTGTTTCACATTTACACTAAATAAGAAACTCAGTGCTAGAAATACCATAATTAATTGTGTCATCCATCTTCTTGACCTCATGCTCCTTTTTTTTTTTTTTTTTAAATGTTTTTGTTTAGTTTAAGGAGAAACAATCCAGACAGAAATTCTAGGCTGTTTGCCTGCTCATTTTAGATGTCGAGTAGAGTATCCTGATAGGCAGGCTAGGAATGAGGCATCTTGGATATAAATGGCCCGAGGAAGCTATAGAGAAGGAAAACTTTAGAAAAGTAAAATCCCTTTGTAGGCATATTCATTGCCTAAGAAGTGAGTAGACGTCTATAAAGTGAATCTTAGAGCATACAAGTAAATGTGTCTCAGACATTTTAATATCTCCAGGAAAGCTGATCTTACCACCTTACACAGTAAACCTCCCCAGGTACCTAATATGCACAAATTAATTCATTGCAGATTTAGTTTCACAACTTAGAAGTAAACTGAGGCAGGGCGTGGTGACTCACACCTGTAATCCCAGCACTTTGGGAGGCATTACAGATTTAGTTTCACAACTTAGAAGTAAACTGAGGCAGGGCACGGTGGCTCACACCTGTAATCCCAGCACTTTGGGAAGCTGAGGCGGGATGATCACCTGAGGTCAGGGGTTCAAGACCAGCCTGGCCAACATAGTGAAATGCCATCTCTACTAAAAATACAGAAATTAGCTTGGCATGATGCAGATGCCTATAATCCCAGCTACTTGGGAGGCTGAGGCAGGAGAATCACATGCACCTGGGAGGTGGAGGCTGCAGTGAGCCGAGATTGCGCCATTGCACTACAGCCTGGGCAGCAAGAGTGAAACTCCGTCTCCAAAAAAAAAAAAAAAAAAAAAGTTAACTGAATTACACAATGTTGAAATTCTTCAGACTTGAGCACTTGGCCTTTGCACTTTGGAGGCACTGAGTATCAGAGATGGCTTTGCGGGATTTCATTTTTATGGATTTTTATACCAATGTGAACATCACTACCAATAAAGCAGCATATGCCACTGGTTAGGGTGACAGAGTATGGATAAGCAGAAAGGGTAAGTAGAATGGTAAGTAGAAGTATGGATAAGTAGAATGGATAAGTAGAAAGTAATTGCTGTCATCAGTGTTGTATCCCCAGCCCAACTCCCTCTCCTTGTTGGTGAGGGTGCTACCCCTGTCTCTGCGGCCAGCAGAGGGAGATTTTTAATGTTGAGCACCTCCTACTTTGGTGTGAGCTGTTCTGGCTCTTTGCCTGTAATCCAAGTATATGTCATCTATGCTAACCTCCAGGGAAGACCTTCTTAAAATTAACCAAGGGTGTATTTTTTCCCTCCTCTCCTCTTCCTACCTGTGACTAAGGCACTCAAGTCTGAAGTTTTTACTATGCATTTGAGGTATTGCAAAGTTTGTCCAGCAGTTTACTGCATCAAAATTATCTGGGGCCCTTGGGAACAGAGATTACCAGGCACAGCTCTAGATCTATTGGGGCCAGATCTCTGGGAATGGAGCAGGGAAGAAGAATTTCTTTTTTACGACCTTCCAGATATTCAATATGTTTTCTTTGGCACCAAAACCCTAAGATATAAGTGGGGAAAAAAGAATTTGACTTAAGGAGAAGCAATGGGCTTCAGATGCTACATTTCTTTCTGGTTTCTTTTTCTTTCTTTTTTTTTTTTTTTCAGTTAGACAAACATGAAAAGCTGTGCTGTGATCTCTGATACTCGAATGATCTCACTTTTAGTACAAAGAAGTAATTTCCTCTGTGAGTCTGTTTACAATGATGGGCTGTCCAGTAGTTTCTATAGAAATCTTCAGTTAAAAAAATCACTTCAAGGCCAGGCCCAGTGGCTCATGCCTGTGATCCCAGAACTTTGAGAGGCCAAGGTGGGCGGATTACCTGAGATCAGGAGTTCGGGACCAGCCTGGCCAACATGATGAAACCCCGTCTCTGCTAAAAATAGAAAAAATAAGCTGGGTGTGGTGGCAGGTGTCTGTAATCCCAGCTACTCGGGAGGCTGAGGCAGGATAATTGCTTGACCCGGGAGGCAGAGGTTGCAGTGAGCCGAGATTGTGCCACTGCACTCCAGCCTGGGCGACAGAGCGAGACTCTGTCTCAAAAAAACAAAAAAAAAAATTAACTTTAAAATTGTCATGTTTTTCTTTTTCTTTCTTAAGAACTCTTTGAGCTATCAAGATATTTGTGAAGATGTAAATTCAGTAGCTTATATTTGCCTTTTTCTCGTGTTCATGCTGAAAAATAAATCTCAGTATTTTTACTTATGAATAATTCATACACAGTGACAAAAATTCAAAAAGAAAAAGGTGTATTAATATTTCCATAAGAAATAACCTCATAAGCTCCTGATTTGCAAGCCCTAATATCAGTCTTAAACTTTCTACAATGTCTGGATATTTATAGCTTTAACCACAACGGAAATGATTATCTGTTTATGTAACAAATCTTTCAAATTCAGAATAAAATGTGGTCCATGTTTTTCAATTACATTTGGCTGTTTAGTTCATTTTTGACTAGAAAAAAAGGGATTGTTGTAGTTAGTAACTACCACCTATTTTTGACATATGAATTAACCCATTTATGCCTAGTGTTCCCTTATTGGAACGCTAAGTATGTGGGAGTGATTTATATCCTGCTGCTCAAGGTCATTGCCAAGGTCTGATTGCAAAAATTCAAAAAATTGCAACCTCCAGCATAAATGGGTTAATGGTGTTGAAATCAAAGATAGCTTCCTTTATTTCTTTTCAGTTAATCCACTTTTTCCTGACTGTTTTAGGCCTCAGTTCAGCACAGAATAGGTCTATTGGGAAATAAATATTAATTGTGCTAGGTCTGAGAGAAATTGTGAAGCAGGCAAAATTTAGCTCTGGTGTTGTCAGCAGCTGTTTTTAAATTGCTTTCTCTCCCATCTGGGAAGCCTTTACCTTCATGCCAGGCTTCAAGCACTAGATACTTTCTTTACTACCTTAACGATCTTTCATACAAAGCAGGGCAAGTGAGAGGGAGAGAAGGAGGAAGGGGTGGAAAATGGGGAGAGAGGGAGACATGGACCTGCTATCATTCTTTTGTCTCTTTAATGAAATTTCATTCAACATGTTTTGATTTTCTTTTTCTCCAAGGATTGCTTATATTGTACTTATGTTAAATGATGAAAACAAAGACAAAAGAGAAAAGACTTAGCAGACATGCAGCTCAGCACGAAGATAGGACAGGAGTAATAGTTTGGTTGGGAGAGACTCTTCCTGTAGTTATCTTTTGAAGATTTCTACCTGCATTTGTATCTCCGGTGTATTAACTGTCCAAATTTATAATTAAAAGACTATACCATAACTGTCCAGGTAGACTGGACATGGATTTAGATGTTGTCTATTTTATTTTATTTATTTATTTTGAGATGGAGTTTCACTCTTGTTGTCCAGGCTGGAATGCAATGGTGTGATCTCGGCTCACTGCAACCTCTGCCTCCTGGGTTCAAGCAATTCTGCCTCAGCCCCCCAAGTAGCTGGAACTATAGGCACGTACCACCACGCCTGGCTAATTTTTGTATTTTTAGTAGAGACGGGGTTTCACCATGTTGGCCAGGCTGGTCTTGAACTCCTGACCTCAGGTGATCAGGCCACTTTGGCCTCCCAAGTTGTGGGGATTACAAGTGTGAGCCACCGCACCAGGCCTGAGATTGTCTACAAAAATGATGGAAATGGTAGTGAGTCTTGCAGTTATCTTCCATGTGATTTCAGAAGCCGGTGTTTATGAGGTGGTAGGGTAGACATTCCCCCCACAATTCCATTAAAGACTTTTAAAAGGCACATCCTAAAATGAAGACTTTGTGTCTCCTCAGGAAAAGCATTTATGTTCTTTATTAAAACAGGCTGATAGCCCAATGATTTTCTGAGCCTGATGTTTAAAGTGCAGTTTTCTCGCCTTTTCTCCTGGCAAACGCAAGCGTGCTGACAGATCTTGTGGCTTGCAGGAGCACTGCTGGCTACTTGAATATGCGGTTGTCAGGAAGCTCAGCCGCCCTCTTCTATTGGCAAGCCCGTACCGTAATCATGCAGATTTAAATAAAGAGTAAGCAAGAGAAAGCAGATAATTATCAAGATGGGTGGGCAGGGGCTTCTCCCTTTAGTGGCTGTATCCACACAATTGCCCTGCACTCCTTGCCCGGGGCTCTCAGCCACAGATTCAGAAGAACTGGACACAAGTTTTCTTTACTTTTTTTAACTTCAGTATTATAATTGGCTACATCATTATTATATAACCAGGAGCTGTATATTCTCTTGGGCACTGTTAATCCTTTTAAGTGTATTTCTTCCATACCATCAGGTCAATGGTCATATGGACAATTTCATAATATGTATGTTTAAAGCTGCATAAATTAGATGTTAGGTGAATATAATTAAAAAAAAATTTTTTTTGAGATGGAGTTTCGCTCTTGTCGCCCAGGCTGGAGGTGCAATGGTGTGATCTCAGCTCACTGCAACCTCTGCCTCCCAGGTTCAAGCGATTCTTCTGCCTCAGACTTCTGAGTAGCTGGGATTACAGGCAGACGTCACCACACCCAGCTAATTTTTTGTATTTTTAGTAGAGATGGGGTTTCACCATGTTGACTAGGCTGGTCTTGAACTCCTGACCTCAGGTGATCCACCTGCCTCAGCTTCCCAAAGTGCTGGGATTACAGGTGTCAGCCACCGCGCCCAGCCCTAGGTGAATATAATTTTTAATTCATCATCTTCTACATTCCCATTCCTAGACTTACGGATTTATGTAACAGCTCAAAGACAAAGCACCCACTTAACATCAGCAATAGGTAAGGATATTGAGAAAATTCATCATGTAGAGTTCTATTCAGTTTTCTTAAAAACCAAGGTAATTACTAAGATGATTATAATCACTGATTATAGGTCAATTTTGAATAAAACATTTCTTTGATTTGAAACATATTAACTATTCCAACAGTATATAAACTGGAAGGTATGAGTTTTTATTTAACAAAATCTTGATTAAATATAGTAGTCCACTAGCTGTGTAGTTTTGAAACATATCACCTCTGTGATGTTTTCTCATCTACAAAACAAGATTAGGATAGGTAATCTCTACTTCCAATCGAATGCTCTTATTACATTCATAATTACAAACCAGGATCTATGAATGTTTTTTCAACAAATATCAGCCATATTTGTGCCTTGCTTTTATAGAATAAAGTAGATTATTGACAAGCAATATGTAACCTTGACAATAATTCTGTGAAGTAGATATTTTATCCCCATATTGTCAAAGAAGAAACTGAAAGACTCTCCCCAAATTCCAGTTTGTGATTGGTTAAAAAGGGGCTTTTAAACCTGGTGTGTGTGTGTGTGTGTGTGTGTGTGTGTGTGTGTGTGTTGAACTTTAAGACCACTTGCCTGTATGTGTCTTTTTATTGAGTGTTTATTATGGGATAATAAATGTCTTGGACTGTGTGACAGACATGAAGAAATAAAATACATGGTTCTATTCTCAGAAAATTAGTATCCTGGTGAAAGAAACAAGGCATGTAGTATGTTAAATAACACTGAAAGTTGATAATGCCAGCGGTTTCAAAAGACTGTATGAGGATAAATGTCAAAGAAATGGGAGAGACACTCAATGTCATGGGTTCCGGTGAGTAGAAGGAATAAACAGTGTTGTGGGGACTGAGAAAAAATAAGAGCAAAAAAAAAGACTGGGTACAGGGTTCTAGGCTTCTCAAAGAGGAACAAAGAGGGGGTCAGTTTCTCACCAGCAGGGACTATATCTTTGTTTTTCTTTAGTATTTTTCCAATCTGGAGGTGTGACTCTGGGCTAAAGAAAGCTTGCTGGTTGACCATATTATTTATTTTAAAGCAGAGAATGTATCTTTTTTCAAGACTTAGGAAGATGCCAACACAGATTTCAAATATAAGGGGTTATGGAGGCACTCGTTCCGAACTGCAACGCGTGAGGACGATGGTCTCAGCTCTGTACAGAAGTGAGGGTCTGGAAGTGAGGGGCCAGGCAGTAAATTCATCCCTATCACACACACCAAACTACATGTTTGGTGATTCCTCCCCTGCTCTCCTGAAGTAAAATTTATAGAAAATCCACATCTTTATATGTTTATATGTTCTTGTATCTAAGTCAGATGTATAGCAACACATACTTCAGAAGGTTAACATTCATTTGAAAGCCTCTTTACTGTTAAAATTAAAATATTTCACTGTATCCCATTGAATCGATTGAACTTCACATTTCTAAATAAACATGAATATGGATCAAAGGAATTCAGTATCCATTCCTGTTAGAAATTTCTAGGTGGTATAAAAAGAACAGGAAGAAAATTGTATATAAGGCACCAATGACTGGTTAGTGCAGGTGACTAGAAAATAGTCACTGCTAGCCAAGGATGAGCTAATCCCTCGGTGGCCCTTAGTTATGATCCATTCCAATACCTCAAGTATCTTCCCAGAGAAGCTCCAGATAGCCTCTTGACAAAGGCGTATTGTTGTTCTTAAAGGAAATCAAGTGACAAAGTGTAGCTGGTTCAATAAAATCCAAGTCAAATGTGAAGAAAGGAGATCCCTGTACATGAGGTATGACAGTCAGAATTGCTTCCTGCCTGGAGGGAAGGAGGAACTTTCTGTGGCACAATTGATTGTTGAAATACTTCCCCAATATGTAATATTGTTACCAATTTTTATGAATTATTTTGCCAACTCTTTACTACAATTAAGAAAATTGAAGCTGAACATTATTTGGAAAAAGAATTATGCAAAAATATCAGGATCAGTCTGAAAAAGAGGGGTAACAGGAGCAGGTAATGGATACTGAAACAGGAGCAGGTTTGACAAGGTGTTAAAGTGTATCAAAATTTTACATTAATTAAAACACTTGGGAAGAAAAAAGAGAAGCAAACCAACAGAACTGAATAAATACTCTTGAAATGTTTATGAATATTTATATATAATAACTTTGGCATTTTAAATAGTTGGTAAAAACATGGATTTAATCAATTAATGATATTGATATAATTGGCTAGCTATTTAGAAAGAAAATAAGAAAAATTCTCATTGCATTTGACTAATTTAAAGAAATTTCAGGTGGATCAGAATTAAAATACAAAAAAAAATCCAATATGCATTGGAAGAAATCAGAAGAAATGTTTTTCTTAAAATATTTGCCTGAATTAAATCCAACATGTATTATAAATAAATCAAATTTATTTTTAAAATGTTTTCTTAAATGCAAAATATACTAGAAGAAAAGATGAGAAATTGTTTTTTCAAATTTTGGGTTGATTACGTCACTAAAATGATGAGCCACACAAAAACATGTTTATAAGTTTGAATCTTGGAAAAGTAAAACATTCTAAATGTTCAAATTGAGTATTTAAAAGGTCAAACAACAAATTTTAAATGTACAAAATAATTGCAACATATATGAAAAACAAAGGCCAAATTTTATAATATAAAATGGTTCTGACAGTTAACTTTTTTTAAGTACAGTAAAGTCTTTACAGACTTCATGTTTCAGGAAATTAGTATCCTACTCAGTGCTGATTTTACTCTGTTTAAAGTCACAATGAATTAAAATAAGTCTTAGAAAAATAGTCATGAGAAAAATAAAATGAGGCTCAGTTCAAATTATCAAAGGAATATGGGATATTTAATCATCACTTAAATAATTTAGATATATTCACTTTTTAATTTACTTATTTGTTGTCCTAGATGTTTTATTTCTTAGGTTGAATTATTATATTTCAAAACAGAAGCTAATATTAAAACAGTATTACTACCAATTACATTTTAAATGGACTAATGTTGTATGGGCAAGTTTATCAAAGCACTTTAACATATATGGAGATTTTTCCATGTGTAAGAATCAAAAATGAATATGAAAATGTATGTTAAAATGTAAAGTCAAATATTTGCAAGATGCTCAAATGTTATCAATCCATTTATTTGTACGTTCAATAAGTATTTATTATGGTCTTAGAATGTGCTGGGCATTATGCTACATGATAAACCGATGCAAAAATATGTTATCAGTGTACATAAGACTAGAAAATTGAGGTTTTCTGTGAGGGGATGGGATGCTTAAATATAACCGCTTCTTACTTGTGCTGAGCTGTGCCAGATGTTGCCTCAGACCCAGGCAACAGTGGGGATTGGGGCTGGGGACTGAGGAGATCATGGCTTATAAAGAAGGCCAGGAATGTAGATGGGAAGAAACCAGAGGAAGGTGGAGCAGGGCTTCTTAGAGAGAGAATTGCCCAGTGCTTATTGACTTGGTTCTACCCTCACCATTTTTAAGCCAGATGGATGGATTACAAGATCACTGAATTTTATAATTAAGCAGGCTCTTAATCTTATTACCCCTCATTCTGCACAACTCAAAGAGTTTTATGTCTTTTTCCTACTCTCAGGGTCAGTATAAACTGTTCACCTGCTTGCAGACAGCATCTAGGAATTTCCTGCTTGCTGCAGATAATTTTTTAAATCCCTATAACCAGAAAGATCGATTCATAGCCACAGCTAAGATCCTCTAGGTTTTCTGTTTCTTGGTTTGCTTGTTTGGGTGATTTCAAGGCATTTGGGCTCTATTGATTTATCACTCTTCAAAAAAACTAAGAAAGCAGAGAGAATGTGTAAGAAGAGAAAGGAATTATTGTGTGTCTTTCTTTTCACAGTTGTTATTTTATCACAATAAGTAGCACATATTTCTCAGCCATTCTGACCCCATCTCTGGTGTCTCAGTCTGGATGGTGATGGGTACTCAAACTCCTGAATTGAATGACGGTACTCAGAAAGCATGAGAACTTGGAAGAGACAAAGAAAGAAGGTGAAAGTATTGGTTATCATATCACTCTTTCTTTTTTCTCCCTAACAAACCCAACACACTTTTTGTAAAGTTGCCATTAATCTATTTTTATCAAGTTCCTGTCAATGTAGTCTTAACTGTTTGGGGACACAGTACTTACTATACAAACGCAAGTCCAATGTTTTGAATGTTTCATGGATTTATTATTAAGAGAATTAAGAATCATGAAAGCCTCAAATCAGGAAGATCATGGCAGATGGAAGGCAGGACTAGATTGCAGCTCCCATTCGGATAGACAGAATAGTGTGTGGAGTCTCGCATCATGAACTTTTGCTCCAGAACTACTGCAGGAATAAATTAGGAAAGCCAAGAGAAGCCACGGACCTTCTGAAGGAAGTGGATTGCTCTTGCAGGACCCAGGAGACACCCCAAATACTGTGAGCCCAAACTGTGGAAGTGGAAAGGGGGATCATCCACCCCCAAACACACACCCTCACTGGGGAACCTGAAAGTCTAGATCACAGGAGAAGATTCTGAACTTACCTGGAACTGAGTCAGTTTAGACAGCTGAGGGAAATACAGGGGTAGAAGAAGCAGCAGGAAAAGCCCTGTGAGTTCTCTGGGTCTCCTAGGAAGCCATTTTTGCCTTACCCCTCAAGGGTCCTTGCAGAGGGCTGCCAGAGGTACTGGCAAAAGGCCACAGGGTGAAGGAAACCTCCAGCTGAACTTTGTAACAATTTTAACTGAACCAGAAGTCCTTGGCCAGAACTTAGGGGAAGGTGTGAATCCGGTGTGCAGACTCCACAGGTGGGGAAGCACAAAGCCCTACTTGCTTTCACAGCTGGGAGGCTGGCTAGCCTGGGGCAAGTTCTCAGCCCTGCTCATCCACTGCCTGGAGGCAGACTCAGTGCTGTTGGTTGGGGGCATGCACGGTGGGAACAAGCCTCTTTGTGACTGGCTTGCTAAGAAGTTTAATTTTATAAGTGAAAAGCAGAAAAACGATGGGTCCTCTGGTCAAGGCCCAGCTTCCCATTCCACCTCCCTTATTGAACTATATGTAAATGAATAACCTGTGTGGTAGAACTGTTCAAACACCAGGGCATTTCCTTCATCATCAACTTATTAGGTTTCATGCTTCCCAGATGACAAACTCAAACCAACTTATTGCAATTCTATTAAATTGTATTGAAACTATTTTTTTCCTAGATCTTCAAATATGAAAAGCCACAACTTCACATAGTTTTCACATATAAAAATACATACATACATACAAAGAAATTTACACACCAAGTGACCAGAGACTGAACACTGTGTGGGAAGATTTTACTCCTGAGCTTGGAACCAGACTCTATGCTCTGGGTATGAAGGTCAGGACAGGAGAAGTGAAATAGATCTTTTAAAGACAAAATGTCACAAACTGCTCATCTTAGGAAAACAATGATACTGATGATGAGTGGGCCATCTTTGGGCTTGCAGTCAGAAGAGCATTGGCCGGCAGTAGATGCTCTACTGTGGTTATGTGGAGCCCACTTGGGGTCATGGTGGTCAGAAGCCTCCGCTGTATGTATCTGTGCCATGTTCAGTCAAGGTGGTTATTGGGGGAACGTGCCCCCAATAATTCTTTGTGGCTTCTTTTCTATTTTGCCTAAGTGTCAGTAGGTCTGAGAAATAAAGGGAAAGAGTACAAAAGAGAGAAATTTTAAAGCTGGATATCTGGGTGAGACATCACATGTTGGCAGGTTCCTTGATGTCCCCTAAACCACAAAACCAGCAAGTTTTTATTAGTGATTTTCGAAAGGGGAGGGAGCGTACGAATAGAGTGTGGGTCACAGAGGTCACGTGCTTCACAGAGTAATAAAATATCACAAGGCAAATGGAGGCAAGGTGAGATCACAGGACCGGGGTGAAATTAAAATTGCTAATGAAGTTTCAGGCATGCATTGTCACTGATAACATCTTATCAGGAGACAGGGTATGAGAGCAGACAACCAGTCTGACCAAAATTTATTAGGCTGGAATTTCCTCGTCCTAATAAGCCTGGGAGCACTACGGGAGACCTGGGCTTATTTCATCCCTCATGTACAACCGTAAAAGACAGACCTCCCTAGAGCGGCCATTTTCGAGGCCTACCGCTAGGCACGCATTCTCTTTCTCAGGGCTGTTCCTTGCTGAGAAAAAGAATTCAGCGATATTTCTCCTATTTGCTTTTGAAAGAAGAGAAATATGGCTCTGTTCTGCCTGGCTCTCAGGCAGCCAGACCTAATGGTTATCTCCATTGTTCCCTGAACATCGCTGTTCTCCTGTTCTTTTTTCAGAGTGCCCAGATTTCATATTGTTTAAACAATATGTGCACTTAACGCAATCATCACAGGGTCTTGAGGCGACATTCATCCTAAGCTTACGAAAATGATAGGATTAAGAGATTAAAGTGAAGATAGGCATAGGAAATCACAAGAGTATTGATTGGGGAAGTGATAAATGTCCATGAAATCTTCACAATTTGTGTTCAGAGACTGCAGTAAAGACAGGCATAAGAAATTATAAAAGTATTAATTTGGGGAACTAATACATGTCCATGAAATCTTGACAATTTATGTTCTTCTGCCATGGCTTCAGCCAGTCCCTCCGTTCGGGGTCCCTGACTTCCCACAACAGGTGGTGGGGCCAGGTCAGGTTTACATGGGTGTCAACAGGCTAGGTGGCCAGCCCAAGTTTATGAGAGCTGATCATGTGCCAAGCACTGCTCTAAGAGGTTTATATCTATATTTGTTGATTTAATATTGGAATAGATATGTTGATTCATCTTCATCTTACAGATGAGAAAATTGAGGCACAAAAAGGTCCAAATATTTGCCAAAGTTTCCAGTGTATGTAAGCAGAGGGCCTGGATGTGAACCCAGGTGGCCTGGCTATAGACTCTAAGCTCATATTTTCGTGCTGCTTACAAATAGGAACAATGAATTCAATTTTTGACATTCATATGGCTTATTTATTTTTTACTGTATAAGGAGGAAGAAAATGAAAAATGAAAATTTTTTTTATTAAAGAAGGAAAGAAAGCAATATTTCTTGGTGCTTGGCTGGGAGATTTTTCTCTCTCCTTTCTTTTCCCCTGCCCCATTGCACTCCACTTAACCTCTTCCTTTTCTTTTTCTTTTATTTCTTAATTATGTTATCTGGGGAAAACCATGAGAGGTGATATCTTTAATTGATAAAGTTTCAGTGCCATGCAGATAGACTCTCTGGTTTTATTTTTAATTATTCTTACTGCAGAGATCCTTGTGAGCAGTTCAGTCCACTTCACAGTGAAATGAATGAAGAAAACCTGCACAATTGCCTGATAGCGGACAGAGTAGTTTTGAGTGTATAGACACAGAGAGACCTGGTGACAG
This sequence comes from Pongo pygmaeus, assembly GCF_028885625.2. Classification (NCBI taxonomy): domain Eukaryota; kingdom Metazoa; phylum Chordata; class Mammalia; order Primates; family Hominidae; genus Pongo; species Pongo pygmaeus. The sequence continues at coordinate 128,920,318 of NC_072384.2, forward strand.
ATGGAAGTGCTTCAGGCGGCAGTTGCCATGCACGTTCTTCTATCTGCACCTCCATCTGTCAGCACAAGTGTGTTACTATTTTGGGACTCAATTTATCCATTTGGAGAATAATTTTCAGGCTTGTTCTTAAGGTTAAAGTGAAGTCTGTAGCTCACTGAGACTGTTTCTTTCTAATCACTGTGTTGCTTCTCTTTTTTATTGCAAATAAAATTATTGGGGGATAGAGAGGTAATCATACATGGAAGATAGGATTGCTTGGATGGGATGATACAATATTAAAATTGAACAATAATAAAAATAAAAGTAATTATTAGGAAAACCGAGGATATCATGCATTCTGCAGGGAACACGACACTTTAAAAATATAGTCTGATAATAATCCACGGGGAGAAAAGTCCAGACTCAAAACAAAGGTGTCCACGTTCACGACATCAAAAAGTAACTGTCAAGCTAATTCTTGAATTTAGCAGAAACATCGAAGAATTGAATTATTAGCCAAGTGAAATCTTCCCACTCATGGTTAAAAAGTCTAGAGGTTAGATCAGCCATGGTCTTACTTTGTTAAGAAGAAATGAACAAAATAACATTTTGGCAGCACTCTAGTAGTCTATAAGAATAAAGATTCGCTTTTACATTATATAGGAAAGGGAGCTCAAAGGACACTATATTACGTGCTCCACTCAAGGTAATAGCTAAGAAACATTGCCTCATTTTTGCCTGAAGACAAACTCAGGTGTACTTCCTCTTTTGGATTAATAAAAAATAAGAAGCTATCATTATACAAAGAAAGTAAATCTTGCATAATTAGATGTTGGATTAAGCCGGTAATAATGCTCTTAGACCAAGATGTCTTGACACTGGCAGAATGTACATTTATGACTTTCAGCAATTGGGTTCTCCAAGAGAAAATGTTTCTACTTCTAATCCTCCAAGAATGCTTCATGCTTTCCCCATCCTTTCTTGTGTTCCTCTCACCAAAATTGCCCTGTCTTCTCTCTGCTGCAGAACTGTGAGAAGTAAAATTCTGTTTATAAGCTACCCAGTTTATGGTATTTTGTTATGGCAGCATGAATGGCTTAAGACACAAACTAATTGCTAAAGGCAATATTAATATTTTTAGGAGCTCTCACCAGTCAGCTTCTAGCTTTCCCTTTTGCCATATGTACTAGATATGGGGTGCACATATTATTGTGGAAAAATTCCTCCCCAAACCAAAGATTTGCTCACTCAAACGCACATTTCAGTGTTTATGTGGACAGACTGTGTCTCTTTAAGATTGTTTAATAATGTATCAAATTTTAGTTGTATAAAAAGTACTTCAAAAATATATGTATTTATTATGACCTACTCCTCATAAATGACATGCAATGGCTCAAGTTTTGAACATTTATTCGAGTAGAAAAAGAACAAAACAAATTTTGACTTAGACCTTTAGGGTTGCAATTGACTTTAGAGGACATTTATTTCCATCACACATAATTTGAGAATTTCCTATGATCCTGGGCAGATGAATGGCTAACTGCTCTCTGGATACTTCTTATAACAGCATGCTGACTTCTCCACAAGGCAACTAGTTCCATTATTAGTTTCCAAATATTTTACTTATATTTGCTGAAAGCTTCCTCCCACTGGTTTTATTTCTGTTCTTCCAAACTTCATAAAATAATATTAGTGTATGTTCCAGGATACTGACTATTGGAAATAGATATTATTCTAAAGCCTCTCAATCTGCAGCTGGGTCTTTCTAAACTGTAGCAGGGTTTTTAGATGATCACATCATCTTGTTCATCTCTTTTTGTTGTTTTCTAATTTGTTAATATCCTTTCCATAGTATGGTGACTGAAACATGAAAAAATGTCCCAAGCACTGGATCATTCCATTATTCATGTTCTTCTCTCTAATTTTACCACCATAAGGCTTTCCCCCTTCATGCCCATTTTTAATATTTTCTATTTGTATTAATTTTTAGCTATTAAACTATGATATATTACTTTTTTGTTTGGAATTTGCTGAGCTTCTTGAATTTGTATGTTGTTCTTATCAGATTTTGGAAATTTTCAGACATTAGTTCTTCAAATGTTGCTTTTACTCAATCTCTCCTTTTTTTGGGAGGCTCCAGTTACACACATGTTGGGCCTTTTAATTGCTGCTATAATTGTATGTTGGGGTGTGATACGCTTTTCAGGAAAAGGCAGTCATTTCTGTGTCTGTAGGGAATGGTTTCCCATTGTTTACAGCTGAGTGTCTCCTTATATTTTGCCCTCATTTAAAGGCAACTGCCTCTTTCACATTTACGTTTTCTTTCCAACAACAAGTGCATCTAATATCTGGTTAATTTTGGAAAACAAAAGCCCAGCCCCCTGCCTCAAGTATGGGCATCCCTGAAGAGCCAACTCAGCTTTAGAGCACACTCTGGGACTGCCTGAAGCCTCTGTTGCTACCACATTACAGTTATTTATCCTTCAATCGAATCTTACCTCTATTACATTGCAGCTGTTTTTTAAAAGAGCAGTGTTCAATAGAACACTCACATGGAAAGGTGACACATTTCTTGCGATGGGTTCTCATATCTGTCTTACATTCTGCTCATTATTATTATTATTATTATTACTGTTATTTAGCTGGGTTATTTTCTATTCACCTGTCTCAAGTTCAAAAATTGATATTTTCTGCTGTTCAGTTTTCTATTATAAACGTTCAAAAAGTTCTTAATTTCAGATATTGTATGTTGCAATTCTGGAATGTTCATTTAATTCTTTTTTACAAAGTCTGGTTCTATTTGAAAATTTTCATCTTTTTTGTTTATTTTTCTTCTTTTTGATTAGCATATTGATTATAACTATTTTGAAGTCTTTGCTAATTCTGAATTATCTCTGAGTTTCAGTCTGTTGATTTTATCTTTTAATTATTGGTGCCATTTTATGCCTCCTTTGTGTCTATTTTTATCTAAAAATAATTTTTATTGTGAGTGATACATTATAGAACACCTAGATTATACAAATCTATTCTAAAGGATTTTAAGTTTTGTTCTAAAAGAAAGTTAAATTACTAGCAATCCTGTTGGGGGCTTGGACTTAAGCTTGTTATGTCTAATTTAGCTTTGTCCTTAGCCTTAAATCATGATTCTTACTCCAGGGCATGGCCTACTCAATTACAGTCTCAACACAAAGCCCAAGATATTCACCAGGGTCTCTCCTTATAGCTATACCTGAATTCCAGTAAGTCTCCATCATGCGGAGATTTCTGAAATCTATGCTCATCTCTCTGGGCTCCTGGTGGCTCTTCCTTGCTCAGTCTTCCAAAGTCTTTCCCTGTGCATTGAAGTAAATTTTTTTGCACACACTCAGGTCTTTTCTGTGGGTCCCTCCTCTCTAACAACCTGCCCTTCATTTCCAACTGCCCTGGCAACCCAAACTTTAGTCTTTGTTTTCTCAACCTAGAAGGACTGATGTTTTCTTCCTTGCATCATAGTTTTGAAAAATGTCCTGAATGAGAAAGCAAGAATGAATGTAGGCTAACCTGATGTATCATCACTTCTTCTGAGGATCTCAGTATTGATTGCTGATAAATGACTTCAGTTGTACACACACACACACACACACACACACACACACACACACACACACACACAGACAAACATATAGTTACTTGCCACTGGATGGCAGGTCAGATATCAACTGATCTATTATGGTTAGAAAAAATAACCCCTGTTATTACTGCTTTATTTTATCATTCTACTTCTTTTTCATTTGCATAAGCCTACGTATCTGTGTTCATGATATTGCTGTAATGTTTTGTGCTACATGTCTTAACTTTTTCGAAACTATGGAAACAAGGTACAGTGGCTTGTACCACAATAAATAAAGATACTATGCTTTTTTATGCAGCCTAAGATTTCAGTGTTTAATATATCTATGAGATGGTTTGAATCTGTGTCCCCGTTCAAATCTCAGGTTGAATTGTAATCCCTAGTGTTGGAGGTCAGGCCTGGTGGGAGGTGACGGGATCATGGCAGCAGATCCCTCATGAATGATTTAGCACCATCCCCTTGGTGCTGTCCTCATGATAGTGAGTGAGTTCTCGTGAGATCTGGTCATTTAAAAGTGGGTAGCACCCCCCCGCACCTTGCTCCTATTCTAGCCATGTGGTGTCTATGCTTTCTGTTTGCCTTCTGCCATGACTGTAAGTTTCTCGAGGTCTCCCTAGAAGCTGAGCAGATGCCAGCATTATGCTTCCTGTACAGCCTTTGGAACTGTGAGCCAATTAAACTTCTTTTCTTTATAAATTATCCAGTCTCAGGTATTTATTTATAGCAATGAGAGAATGGACTAATACAATCTGCATGATGGTTTTTTTTTTCTTGGCTTTTATGGAGTTTTTAAGCAGCTTCTTCATATGAGGTGATCTTAACCAGGATCTCTCTTATCCAGTTCTTTATGATTCAGTTTGAATCTGAGTGCATGCTTCTCTATATACTACTGTTGAATTTCATCTCATTAATTTTGTATAAAGTTTTCCTAGGGTATTACTTTCTCAATTTTATTAAAAATTGCAACTTCTATTTTATATACAGGGGTACTTGTGCAGGTTTGTTACATAAGTATATTGCACCTAGGTAGTGAGCATAGTATCCAATAGGTACTTTTTCAACCCATAACCCCCTCCTTTCCTTCCCCTTTTAATAGTCCATAGTGTCTTAAATCTTAATCTGCAATGTGCTAAAAGAGAAGTTACTAATAGTTAAATAAATACAGCTCTTAGTTTATATTCCAACCCCAAATATAGTTTGTCAGACCAACAAGTGATAAGTTTAATCAGTAACAAGAACTGAAATTTAGCTACCCTCCAAAAGCCATAAAATCATCATTAGCACTGAGATATGCCATTCACTATTTTAGCAAGTGCTATTTCTGGTCTGAGTGTAAGGTCAAATACCTGACTGATGATACTGAGGACTGACAGCGGAACAGGAGTGACACAATTAGCAACTGCAAACCATTAAAGTAATCTGATGACACAGATGAAATTAATGCTCATAATTATTAGGGATATTAGAATGATTTGTGTTTATTTCCTCTTATAGCAGCATAATTTTGTTCCCTTAATAGAAGCACGTAAATGGTAACTTAAAAAGTACAATTTAATGATGATGAATATTATTAGTGTTAAAAAGTTATTAAATTTATAAATATTTATTTAATGTTTCATTTCTACAAAGCTCTTGGGAGTACTTCTATAAGAAGTATTATGATATTGGAAAGTAAAAGCATAAAAATCAATACAAAATAAGACTTGTTTTCTTATAGGTATATTCGTTCAAATTGGAGAAATACATTGATGTTACTCTCCAGCTTTAAACTTTTTGGAAATATGTCTATTCTATATTAAACCACAAAAATGCTGCTAATATAGAAACAGCCTTAAAAATGTACAGTGAATAGAAAAAATGGTACACTGTGTATGTGATTATTTTCTCACTAAAGATGATAGAAAACATAATTTTAAAAATGTTGTAATAAAAGTGGTAACCAAGAAAAATGCTTTCATGTATTGCCAGAAAGCATTAATTGCCAGAATGCATTAAGGTAGGTATTATCTAAATTTTTCAAAAAAGGGAACTGTGTCTTGGGGCACACATAGCTAGAATTCAAATCCAATTTGAAATGGCTGTAAAACCTTAATTTATACCCATAAAGTTCTACTTTTTAAGTGATTTATCTGCTTTCTCTAAGAAGGGAAACCTGTTCCATTCTGTATTCATACAGTGATTTGCTCAATCCGTATAACAAATCATCAACCCATGTAACAAACTCTCAATGCCTCTTATAGTCATTTCAGCCATTAGCTTCTTTCAGAGAACATTGCACAAGATCTAAACAAGGAGTTCTTACTGAAATGGCAATCAATAAACTGGTTTTAAAGAAAATTATAGTTTATTGACTTCTTAGACAGCAGTGTTTCCTATGAACTGCCAATTAATTTGATAAACCAGTGACGCATTGTCAAAATTCATACTAGAAAAGTCTTTCTCCTCACAAACAGGTTAAAAATGTCATAAATCTTGCTCCCTGCATGAAATAAACTCATTTTAGAGGAAGTACTATTTGTCACAGAATTTATTGAATTAAATCATTACAGCTGATTGTATTCCAAAGGTGACTTCACAATATCTACTCTTCACTTGTGGTTCAAGGACATGACCTTGACATTCCCTATCAAAGGTGAAGTTTACTTCTCCAGCCCCCTGGGCAGGCCCTATATTTCCTTTAGCCAATAGAATTGGGTAAAATGACACTCTGAAGTTCTATATAGCCCTTAAAAAGCCTGCAGCATCAGCTTCCTGACACTGGAAGCACTTGCTTTTGGTAAACTCCCCCTGGGAACCCATCAGCTATGCTGTTAGAAGCTCAGATCACATAGAGACTGTAGACTGTGTCTAGGGACTTTGGTCAACAGCTCCAGCTAAGCTCCCAAGAGACATCTAGCAGAAGTTGAGAGCCATATGAGTGAGCCTTTCTGGACATCCAGCCTAGTCTAGCTTTCAGGGGGCTGCAATCCCAGATATCTGTATCTATAATCAATAATTACTGCATTAAAGAAAGACCCAAATGAGAACCACCCTGCTGATTCCAGTCAGCCTATGGAAACATGACCAATAATAATAAATGGTCATTTTAACCCACTAAGTTTTAAGATGGTTTATTATGTAACAATGAATAACCAGAATAGTCACAAAAACGCTTTAGGTGTTTTCTGTGTTTTTATTTTCCCTTAAGCACCAAGAAGTATTTGAATAAACTCAAGTGCTTTGCCCAAGGGTACCTATACAAGAATCCTGATTTTCAAAGCAGCAGCATGAAATGGGTTACTAATCTTATCTTTACGTAGTACATGTGGACAATAGATACAGAGAAACAGTATCACTTGGCAAAAGTCTCAAGCAAATATTAATTATATGCTAAACTTACACAAAGATTTATGTAACCTTTATATTCCTTTGGCTTTGTGACCTCAGGATAGAGCCAAGATTTTCAGGTACTCACAATTTGAGAAAGGACATTGTAAAGTTGACCTAGTCTCAATTACACCCTTGACTTAAGCCATTTTTCATGTACTACCCTAGTCTTTATCTGAATCTTACATATCAGTTATAATATTCCTTGTTTACTCATTTGTGGCTTTTCTAGAAGCATTGGGGTATCATGTGAACTTCATGTTTTCTTCCCGATACTGTTGATACTTTGAGATATGTTTTAATTATTCCCTTCTTTTGATCTTTTCTGCTACTGCTTTAGTTCCAACCCTTTTATTGCTCACCTGACTTTATAGAATTTGGCTATTGTTGTGCATGTTGCCATATGGCTATCTGAGCCCTTCTGGAAATAGTGATTTTTACTTCTGACATTGCCTGAAATCTTTTTGTGCAATTATATTTAAAATGTACAGTAATTTCACAGAATAATAATATTTGATATCAAGTGACCATGTTTCCAGACCCACTCATCATAATCCGGATCCTGTCAAATCCACCAGATCATAAGGCCGGGAAGACCCACAGCAGTCTATCATAAGTCTAAAGTGGTACCATCAGGATCAGGTATGAGCAGGCCAGAGGGTACAAATAAGCAGAATGAGCAATGCACTCCCATGCCCTTTGCTGTTATTGTACAATTTCTACTCCATCAGCTCAGAAATATAACTATGACTGAGGATCCAAAAAAGGCCACGCTTGATTAATGAATGGATATCCTTAGGGTGTGAGGTACAGCCTTAATTCAGAGTGTCCTCAAAAGCTAACAGTGTGGAAAAACCCTCCCAATAGTCAGAATTTTGGATAATGTCCCTGGTCATACACATTGTGTGGAAATATAAGCTACCCAGGGTAAGAATACATATGCTGTCATGGGAAGTGGCAAAAATGAGAGATTCGAAATAAATTAATATGGGGAAAATAAATTAGAACAGACTGAGGCACAAAGTTGAAAATCTTTGTGTTGCACATTTTCACACGCCAAATAATTTCAACTATGGAAGATGAGCAAAATTACCAAGCAGACAGGATCAGCTGGTCAGTTGATACAGTCAGTTTCTTTTCTGGAAAGAAAAGGCTAGAGTGCAGTGGCATGATCTTGGCTCACTGCAACCTTGGTCTCCTGGGTTCAAGCAATCCTCCTGTCTCAGCCTCCCAATAGCTGGGACTACAGGTGCACACCAAGACACCTGGCTAATTTTTTTGTATTTTTAATACAGATGGGGTTTCACCACATTGGCCAGGCTGGTCTTGAACTCCTGACCTCAGGTGATCCACCCACCTTGGCCTCCCAAAGTACTGGGATTATTGGTTATCTTAATGCTGGCATAGTGGGTGCATAAACAGAGCAGCCAGGGTGTCAAGGATAGAGGTGACCATGAGCCTGATAGTTTGGGTACCCACTCACCAAGGCTGACATAGCTACTTCCACTGCTGGGTATTCAACATTCCCCAACAAAGACTACTCTGGGATCCCATCTCTCAAGGAGACAAACAAGTCATCTTGTGGCAACTTCCATCATAGAAGGAGCACTTACTCATCTTGATTAGAAACAACACATCTTCTATCAATAATTACGGGTTTGCTGTTTATGTACTCAAGACCTAAACCACTACCACTATCTGAGGACTCACTGTTTGATTTAGCAAGGATTGCATTTTACAGCAAAGGAGATATGACTGGGAACATGATGATGGGGCTCACTAATTATATCACAATCTGCAGTCACCAGAACCTGCCATCCTGACAGATCGATGGCATGGCCTTTTTAAGGCATAGCTGATGTTCCACATAGAGATTATTCTCTGTGAGTATGGGGAACCACATTCCAGGATACAATATATATACACCCTAAATTAACAATTATTTTATGATGGTGTGTCCCCAGTACATAGATTATATTATCTGAGAATCAGGAAGTAGAAATAAGAGTGAGCCCAGGTACCAATTATCACTTTATTTTCTCTCGCCTCTCAATATACTCTTTATTATCCTGTCTTGTGACACTGGAGTTGGACCTTGCAACTATTTCTCCCTTGTCAGCTGGCAATGATGCTAAGCTTTGTCAGTAAAAGGCACTGGAGAGACACTGCGGGAGGAAGGGGCTTTTCTTCTTGGTTCTATTGTGCTTTTCGCTTTTCTTGCTCCATGGTGCTCAGTTAGCATGTGGGACACCAAGTGGTGCCCATCCCAAGAGAGTTTCAGTAATACCCACACCGGTGGCTCCCAAGTGAATTCTCCTGTCTTCCAGTGAATTTAGCAGAATCAGTTCCCTAGAGGCAGTTTCCAGAAATCCCACCAGTGTCCAAGAACTTCAGAGCACGTGACCTAATTGACAGATGGAAGTCTTATTGAAAACTTAGTTACAGGGATACAGCATCCTTAAAATACGGGGTTCTGCCTCAAAGGATGCAGTATATGTTCTGAATTAGAGACCATTATATGATGCTCTTTCTCACGTAGTCAGAATACACGGGTTCCAAATTACCAAGGAGTTGAAGTAGAAATGGCCACTCTTACTATCACACTTGAAAACTTAGCTTCCTATGCCAGGTATATTTTGAGTTCTACTAGTTTGAAGTCTTAATCTCCAAGGAAAAATGCTATAAAGTAACAAAGCAAGGATTCCCATTGAATCGTTTTATATTTGTTTCACCTGTACGTTGTTTCCTTTCACAATCTTTCTGTGCCTTCTTTTGGATTAATTGAATGGTATTTATAATCCAGTTTTATCCTCTCATTAGCTTACTAAATATATCTAATAGTTAAGTTACTTTAGTGCTTTCTTTGGGTTTATAATATACATCTCTAACTTACCACACACAATCTACCTTCAAGCTATGTGATACTACTTTATATACAATACAAAAACTTTATAAGAATCTGCTTCTTCTTTTCTTACATTTGGACTCTTGTTATTATACATTTTAATTATAAGTATGTTATAAACGTCACAAAACATTTCATTTCCTTTCAAAATTCAATTACCTTTTAAAGAGATTAGATAATAGTTTCTAATATGCTTGCTTCCTTTATGTAGATCAATATTTCTGTCTAGTAACATTTTTCTTATTGCTAAAGACTTCCTTTAACATTTCTTATGCTGCAGGTATGCTAGTAATGAATTCTTTTAGTTTTTATTTGTCTCAAAAAGTGTTTGCCTTGGTTTTTAAAAGATATTTTTGCATTTTAGGATGGCAGTTCTCTTTTTCAGTGCCTTCAAGATGATGCTCCACTGGCTTCTAGCCCTCATTATTCCAGTCAAGAAGTATGTTGTTATTCTTGCTTGTTTTTTGCACACAGTGTTTCTTTATTCCTCTAGCTGTTTGTAATATTTTCTCTTTGTTGCTTGCTTTAAGTTGAATGGTATAGTTTTCCCCAGGTTTCTTGTGCTTCATTGAACTTCTTGAGCCTAAAGCTTTATCATTTCCATCAAATTTGAAAACTGTTCGATCATTATTTTTTTGGTTTTTTACCCCTCTCTTTCTTTGGAGATTAAAAATGCAGGTTTAATAGACCACTTCATGTTGTCACACTACTCTCTATTCTATGCCATTTTTTGTTGGTTTTTTATTGCTCTTATTTCATATAGCTTCTCATGCTGTTTTTCCAAGTTCACTGATCTTTTCTTCTGCAATGTCTTAGCTGCAGTTAATCCTATCCAGTGTATTTTTCATGTAAGATATTATTGTTTTTATCTCTGGAAGTTTGAGTTGAGTGGGCTTTTAAAAATATATTTTTCATGTCTTCTTTTAGCATGCTAAATTTCTTCTATATTTTGGAGCTTATAAAACATAATTATAATGCTTGCTTTATGTGCTTATCTGCAAATTATATCATATGTGTTATTCCTGAGTCAGTTTTTGCTGACTTATTTTTATTTACATTGTGGTTCATATTTTTCTGCTTATTTTCCAGCTTGATCATTTTTGATTAGATACCAGACATGCAATTACCAAATTGGATACTGAATATTTTTATATACCTAACTGTACTTTTTAAGCTTAGCAGTGGGATGTAATTAAGTTACTTGAAAACAATTCAGTCTTTTCTGGTCTTGCATTTAAATTCAGTAAGGCAGGACCAGAGCAGAGTTTACTCTAGAAATATTTTCCCCCCATTACTCAGGTAAAAGCATTCTGGTTATTCTACTCTATGCCTTTTGAATTATGAGGTTTTTCATTTTGCATTCTTTCATTCAGAAGGTAGGAACACAATCCGCTTCTGGACTTTGGTGAACTCTGAGTATTTATAATTCACTTGAATCCTTTTATATATTTTTGCCCCTCAACATTGGTAGTTTTTTTTTTTTTCATTTTTACATGCGCTAATCATTACTCAGCTGAAAACTCAAGGGGCACTACCCTGCAAATCTCAGGAGTTATCTGCATACGCATCTTTGTTGTTCCTACTCTCTACCCTACAAACTCTAGCAATCTTGACCTTCTCAAACCATTTTTATGGTTTCTCTTAACAGTGAGATCAACAGTTCCTACCCAGGTCTCCTCCCACTCCAGCACTGTATTATAGAATTATGCTCCAGGCAGTAGTCTGGGGATGACCATAGAGCTCATTTCATTTCATTTTTCATCTCTTGGGGATCTCGTTCAGTAACTGATATTGCATATCTTGAACATTTTGCTTAATATATTTTGTTGTTTTTGATCAGGTGGAAGAGTAAATTTGGTCCCCACCATCTCATTTTGACAGGAAGAAGTCTCTGCTTCCATTGAATTTGAAGATGAGACTATTAGCTGGCCAACTGGGCTTCTTAAGCCACAGAGTTGTCAGCAGACAATGAAAGGGATTGCTCTAATGGCTGAAGTGTTTGATTCCAATAACCAGGAGGAAATTCAGTTGCTGCTATACAGTGGTGGCAAGAAGCACTATGTATAAAACCCAGGGGATTATCTGGGACCCTTCTTGATACTAGCTTAATGGGAAATTACAACAAATGGAAACAATCAAGAGTACTGAGGACTTAGACCCTTCAAGAATGTAGTTTTAGACAACTCCAGCTAGTGAAAACTCAAACCAGCTGAGTTTCTGACTGAACTATCATAGTTGTACCCAAATTTTCACATATCTCTAACTTCTCAAAGTCCTCTTCAACTTACAGTCCTTTGTAACATGTATTATATCTTTAAGCATTTCTTTGAACATTCCCTTTACCATATTCCTGTAATTAAAATGTGGCAATTCCTTAAGGACACTGTTTGGTGGACAGTTCTTTTAAGAAATGTTTGTTTTCTCCTCATGACACAATTTCCAGAGATTCTAGAGATGCTGTAGATAAGCTATTCATTCCACACTGCTATTTCTAATACCTTTTCTCCTTCCTACACAAAACAATACATAAATATGTAAAAAAAATTTCAAAAGATAATTCTTTTGAAATAAATGGCATAATACATGCTACTCTCACTTATAGTAGTGGTCTACCAATATCACAGTGTTTTCTTCTCATTCATTGATGATTCAAGTACCCGGTCTCACTGTTCTTCACACTACTAATCTTATACATTCATATAAATGAATTATCCAACACATTAGCCTAGATCCAGCTTCAATCATATTTTTATACAGTCATACTTTGACCTTTTATTATCATTCTAAAATCTCTATTTTTAAGTATCTTACTCTCTTTACCATATCCAATCTTTTGCTTACCCCATGAATTCTATTTGAACCATTCTTTGACCCATTGAACTTCCAATCCACTGACTCCTTAACTTTTCTCACTGGCCATAACTCTCCACGTATCCATGCTTCATTCATGAAAAAAAAAAACAAATTATTCTCAATTCCCTTGCCACACTCTACCTTCATATTATGCAAGTAGCAAAATCTTCACCCTGAATAAATTTGACTCTGACTATTTTGCTGGTGATACTCTCCAGCCTATAGAAGAAGAGAAGCCATTCACAGAAATGCAGAAGAAGCTTCAGGAAGATAGAAGAAAAACCTGGAGACTAGATTCCAAGAAAAGAACTTTCCATGATTTTGTGTCTCTAATTGAACCTTTCAGTAACACTACTTCTGGAAAGTTCCTCCTAAAGAAAATGCTGCAAGCGATCAATTGTATCTAATTCTGAAAATTTGAGAACAATGAATCATGAGAATTAACCATTTGGTTAGTTCTTCCTCTGTAGCCCAGTTCTTTATGTTGCCACAATTGTGAATTTTTGCCATGCCAACCTGGGAAGGATGGTTCTGCCCTGTCTAATGCCTTTCCTTTAATAGTAGAGTCATCTTGGAAAGTATAAGTTCAATCTTCGACAGAGTGAGGATAAGGGAGGGAGGGGGTCAAAGTGAGGTGGCAGAAGTTCAGGCACTTGCACAAATGAGGTGCTAAAGAGGTCCTGGGGCCATGCATGGTGGCTCACGCCTGTAATCCCAGCACTTTGGGAGGCTGAGGCGGGTGGATCACCTGAGGTCAGGAGTTCACGACCAGCCTGGCTAAAATGGTGAAACCCTGTCTCTACTAAAAATACAAAAATTAGCCGGGCATGGTGGCAGGCACCTGTAATCCCAGCTACTTGGGAGGCTGAGGCAGGAGAATGAATTGCTTGAACCCGGGAGGTGGAGGTTGCAGTGAGCCGAGATCGCACCATTGCACTCCAGCCTGGGCAACAAGAGAAAAACTCCATCTCAAAAATAAAAAAAAGGTCCTGGGAGAGCTCTTTTAGGGGGATATCAGAAGTTACAAGGGAGCAGATACAATAAATAGAGGGGTTGGAGTTAACACTAAGAAGGGTGAATGAAGTAATGATATGATACTGAGAAAAACCTTAGAATCTGCCTGCTTTAAATTAGTAGCAGTGCCGCCACACTGGAGAGTTATGCTGAACACTGAACTGTGGCTTAGAGATTTGGGATTAATTTTGACTTATTGTTTTATTTAACAAAGTTGTATTGAGAGTATCTAAAATAAAATTCATGTTACTCTCTTAACACTTTATCCTCAGAAAGAACTTAAGAGTTTCACTTTCATTTCCTTCATGTGTTTCTCCCATCAGAGTTACATAATTTAACCAGATGAATTGGTGCTCTGAACATTGAAATCAGCTGGTTGACTTTATTCCCCCCACCATATTAATCAACTGTCATGTGGCTGGTTATCTCAGTAGATAAGAGCTAATGAATCCATGGCATAAGGTTTAATTTTTCTGGGTTTCTGTAGTGAATACCAGATCTCTTCTTCAGGGATAATACACCCATTTCCTCCACTGCCAACCACTGTGAACATCAGTTGCTGACCATATCTCTGTCCCTCACTGGACTTAGCCTCAGCCACAAGGTCTACTTGACCAGGGCTATACACTCTTTCAAGGGTGGCTTGCTGCTAATGACTGGTGCAAAGATACAAAAGTCTGGCCACATTTTCTTAGTTTGAGACAACATGGAAAGGCTATCCCAGCTCTGGAGTTCTCTAGCCATAGAATTGGCTAAAGCCTTCATTGCAGCAACAGTGCAGGTGAGCTTCCCCTTCTGCCCAGTCCTGCCTTCCTCCTTCCTTAGACATGTCGTTTGGAATCAACTACCAGTAATACACAGGCACACAGTTCTTGTCTGAGTCTGTTTCCAGGAAACCCAGTTGAAGGCAAGAGACAGGAACTGACGATTTTTGCTCTGTTCATGGTCAGAAACTGCACCTATAAACACTTGGCTATGTTGCATGAGAAAGCGGAGGAAGATGCAAATCAGTCTTCTCCCATGGATAGATTCCTGTAAGGTCAGGCAAGCCTTTCAGCATATTTCTCAGACGAGAAGAGAAATAACTTCTACTTGCATCAATATCGAGGACATTAAGTATCAGGAATATTTTATTACCACACTGCATTTGTTTTCCTGCAAAGAAGAGTGGAAAAGTAATCTTAAATTGTTGGTGCAGCAAATGCAAATTCAGATTCCAACACCTACTGAAACAGTCTAACATAGAAACAGCAGAAAATAAATGACTATTTTAGATTTCAATCCATATGTTGGGCAAACTAAGAAAAAAGTTGTGAAGTAGTAAATTTAATGTGTAGTAGAGATAAAAGACTGAGAAACTGGAGAGGCTAAATTCAACAGTCCTTTGCTAGCTTTCCAAGGTCCCATCTTTTACTGATATACTTGTTGTTTGGTTGTTCTTATTATTGCTCTCAAGAAATTACTTCTATTTCTCAAATTGTTACACAAAGGAATGTTCTTTTGGAGCAATGAAGGGCAGATTGTCTGGCATGAGGTCATTGCTTTGTGGTTTTGAGGGTCACTCATATAAGGTAGGGAATGCTATAAGCATCGTTGTACTGAGGAATTCCACCTTATGCACAATCTTGTTGGTTTGTCTTCAGCAGATATTTACTCATGATTCAGACCTATATGCAGTTAACTAGGAGATCAAAACATTTTCCTGAGCCAGGGAACAAGATAAAATTTCGGGTCTAGTTTCTTACTGGTAGTACAATTCAAATTACTGGAGCCATGTTAGCTATTTCACAAAAGTCTTCTCATGTTTTCTTACAATAATCTATTCTCAGATAAGTGCTAAGAGCCTGATTGCATAGTTAATGAGTCTTGAGATTATGAAATGTAACTCAATAGAGGCATTCTAGTAAGTGTGGAACCAGAATTTGAACTCAGGTCCAGTGGACTCCAGAAGTAATTTTATGATCCATACTCACAAAATGTGAATTTCTTTCCTTGCCATAGAGTTTGTATTTTGTTTTATGAGCAATAGAGAGGTCTTAAGTTTTTGGAATGGGACAGTAAAGCAATCACTGTGGTAATTGATGATGACTCTTATTCCCCAAATAGGTACTTGGCTGGGGGCTGGAAAAAGATTGTGAAATTTATTGTAGTTGTTCACATGGGAGGTTAAAAAGGCTCTGACTGCCATGGTACTGGCAATGGAGAAAACAGGATGGATGTGAAAGGTATTTCAGAGTGACAATGAGACTCAACCGATTGCATAGTAAGACAGAGAACAGGGAGTTATGTTGATGGCATTGAGTCAAACAGAAATGGTGAATACAATGATTGATAAATCTATTGTTCTTACATTTTGATTTTGAGATGCTTTGTTGACTTCCAGGTGGAAATCATTACTAACCAGTTGGAAATTCACGGTGGGAGCAATAAGTCAGTCTCTATAAACAACACTAGACTCATTATTTATTTCTTTAGAGACAGGGTCTGGCTCTGTCACCCAGGCTGGAGTGCAGTGGTGTGATCTTGGTTCCCTGCAACCTCTGCCTCTAGGGCTCAAGTGATCCTCACACCTCAGCCTCCCAAGTAGCTGGGACTACAGGTGCATGCTACCACACCCAGCTAATTTTTGTATTTTTGTAGAGATAGGATTTTGCTATGTTGCCCAGGCTGTTCTTGAACTCCTGAGCTCAAGCATATTTGCCCACCTCAGCCTTCCAAAGTGCTGGGATTACAGGCGTTTGCCACTGTACTCGGTCGACTCTATTTATTTCTGTAAAAAGAATTAACTTTAAAATATAACAATTAATTGACACCTTGCTTGGTTAAATTTAATCACACAGGATATATAAAGTCTGTTAATGATCTGGTAAACAATTGAACAATCATCTAGGCAATTAGATGGCACAGATTTGAATAACATAACAATGTCACCAGAAGTCTCTGAAGTCTCATGCGGAAAACTGGACTTGAGACTATTAGAGACAAAATGGTCATATTTTTCTGACAAAGGAGAGAGGTCTTAAATAAAATAAATATTTTAAAAATAAAAAATGTGATATTTATTGTTCTTAGCTTAGTTGTCAAAAGCTATATTTTATATATGTACATATAAAAAAGTAGATTTCCCATATAGAACTTTACAATTCTGGATTTCCTTCCAAAGAATTGGAATATGTGGATATATTGGGCAAAAATGTTTTACTTAGCTGTGCCTGAGGAAAGGGGTTCTGGTTAGAGGGGCATGAACTCTGCACTTTACTATAGTCTGCATCTCTTCCTATCATTAAACCTCTCTGCTTCAAATTTTTTTATTTTTATTTTTGACTTATTAGTTCTTGTTCCCTTTAGGTATTCACATTTAAGATTACAGACTTACGATGAGGATAAGATGTTCTAGTTGATTAAATCCTATGAATCATGCTTACATGAAGATACATACGAATTATTAAAGACCTTGGCTAGTGGAAATACTTTATTATATGAATACACTGGAGTGAAAATATACATACACATATTTGACAACTTGATAATCTAATTACTATAACTTAGGCCATAAAAAATCAAGAAATATGTCTGTAATTGTAGTTAGTACATCACTAACACATGGGAAAATGCAATTATTTTAACATTTACTGCCTAAATAATGAGGAGTAATAGTTTCATCTGGCTTGATGACAGTAGGCTTGAGTTTAATTATAGGTTGTACTTCCCAAATATTTTAAAAATCACAGCAGTTTGGCTGGGTGCAGTGGCTCACTCCCATAGTCCCAGCACTTTGGGAGGCAGAGTTAGGTGGATCACTTGCACCCAGAAGTTCAAAACCATCCTGGAAAACATGGCAAAACCTAGTCTTTACCAAAACCATAAGAAATACAAAAATACAAAAATTATCGGGCACGGTGGTTCATGCCTGTAGTCCCAGCTACTCGGGAGGCTGAGGTGGGAGAATTGCTTGAGCTCAGGAGGCTGAGACTGCAGGAAGCTGAGATCGCACCACTATACTCCAGCCTGGATAACAGAGCCAGACTCTATCTCAAAAATACAAACAAACAAGAAAACCAAAAAAAACACAGTAGTTTGCTCCTTGATGGCCAAGTGTTAAATCCTAGTTATAGTTTGCCAAGCCTTGATTGCTTTGGGACTAAATCTCCCTAGAAAGCCAGCTCCAGTGAGATGCTTACTTGCCTCCATTTCCATTATGCTGAAGCTTAATTACTTCCAGAGAGCTGTCACCAAGAGTTGCCTTCTATTGATAGCTCTAATGTTGGATCACCTTAACCTCTTCAAGCAGTGTTTGTTCCTCTGACTGTTTTGTCTTTAAACTTCTCCACTCTGTGGGTTTCTTTCTTTCTTTTTTTTTTTTATTGAGATAGAGTTCACATACCATAAAATTCATACTTTTAAAGTGTCCAATTCAGTGTTTTTTAGTATACTCATGAAGTTGTGCAACCATTACAATTAGGCAATTCCAGAACATTTTCATTATCCCCACAATAATCTCCATGTCCATTAATAGTCACAGACCATTCCCTTCTCCCCCAGTCCCTGGAAACCACTAATCTGCTTTCTGTCTCCATGGATTTCCCTATTCTAGACATTTCATATAAATGGAATCATGCAATGTATGGCCTTTCATGTGTGGTTCCTTTCACTGAGTATAAAGTTTCAAGGTGCATCCATGCAGTAACATGTATCTTCCTTTCCCCTTCCCCTTCCCCTTTTCCTTCCTTCTTTCCTTTCTTCCTTCCTTCCTCTCTCTCCTTCCTTGCTTCCTCCCTCCCTCCCTCCCTTCCTTCCTTCCTCTCTCTCTCCTTCCTTCCTTCCTTCCTCCTTCCTTCCTTCCTCCCTCTCTCTCTCTCCTTCCATCCTTCCTTCCTTCCTTCTTTCTGTCTTCCTTTCTTTTCTTTCTTTCTTTTACTTTCTTTCTTTCAGATGGAGTTTTGCTCTTGTCACCCAGGCTGGAGTGCAATGATGATCCTGGCTCACTGGCTCACTGGCTCACTGCAGCCTCCACCTCCTGGGTTGAAGCGATTCTCCTGCCTCAGCCTCCCAAGTAGCTGGGATTACAGTGTGCACCACCATGCCCAGCTAATTTTTGTATTCTTAGTAGTGATGAAATTTCACTGTGTTGGCCAGGCTGATCTCAAACTCCTGACCTCAAGGAATCCACCCACCTGAGCCTCCCAGAGTGCTGGGATTATCGGCATGAGCCACCGCTCCCAGCCCATACTTCATTTCTTTTTTATGGCCAAGCAATATGATGTTGTATGAATATACCACATTTTGTTTATCTATTCATCTGTTGATGGATGGGTTGTTTCCTTTTTTTAGCTCGTGAGAGCAATGGTGCTATGAACATATGTGTACAAGTTTTAAATCTCTTGGGTACATACATAGAAATGGAATTGCTGGATCATGTGGGAAGTCTATACTTAGCTTTCTGAGGACATGTCAAACTCTTTTTCAAAGTGACTGCACAATTTTACACTCTTACCAGTAATGTAGGAAGGTTTCAATGTCTCCATATCTTCACTAACACTTATTGCATGTCACTTTGATTAAAGCCAGTCCTGTGGACATAAGGTGATATCTCATTGCAGTTTTGATTTGTATTTCCCTAGTGACTAATGATGTTGAGCATCTTTTCATATGCTCATAGGCCATTTGTATATCTTCTTTTGAAAAATATCTATAAGACTCTTTTGCCCACTTTTTAATTGGATCATTTGTCTTTTTATTATGGAATTGTAAGTATTGTTTATATATTTTAGATTCAAGTACTTTATGAGATATATGATTTGCAAATGTTACAAATGTCATTCATTTTGTTGGTTTTATTTTCTTTATAGTATCCTCTGAAGCATAAAACTTAATTTTGACGAAGTGCATTTTATCTGCTTGTTTTTCCCTTGGTTGATTGTGCTTTTAGTGTCATTTTAATAAATCATTTTCTAATCTAAGATCACAAAGATTTGTGCCTCTGTTTTGATTTTGGTTGTTGATCTATTTTGAGGTATTTTTTTCATATGATGCGAGAGAGGTTCAACTTTATTTTTTTGCATATGAATATTCCATTGTCCTTAACACTGTTTGTTGAAAAGACTACTCTTTCTCTATTTGAAAGGCTTGATATCCTTGTAAAAAATCACTCAACCATAGATGTATCAGTTTATTTCTGGACTATCAATTCTATTCTTTTATCTATATGTCTATCCTGTGTAGTACCACATTTTATCATGTGTTCGGAGAATGTTAAAAAGTTTTTAACACTGCGAGTGAGATAGTCTAGATTTCTATTTACAAAAATCAACTAAAATAATTAGATTTTCATAAAAATTGAAAAAGAAGTTGCATTGCAGAACGTATTCCCTCTGAAAGACTTACACTGAGTTTGATGTTTTTATAGCACTATTATAACAAAAATTGGTATGGCCATAACAATAGATGGATAAATACTCTGTATTTAACCTCACGTCTTTGCTTAAAATAAATAAGCAATAAGCCAATTAGATGATAACACCAAATTGTTAGGATGGTGACATCAGCTCATTTGAAATGATAATGCTTGCTTAGTGAGAGAGAGAATATCAAACCATAAGAAACACTGGAAGTGTTGTTAATAAAATAAAAATGTCACAGCATTAATAATTCTGTACTAGGTCAGAAACAATTTGAATATATTTGACATTTAAAATACTTAAATAATGTGGCCTAATGTTTACAGATTAGTTTTATACTTCCAGTGTAAATACTGTGGCTGATTTTAAATTTGTGATATTTAGTTGAAAAGGGGGTAAGAATTGTACCAAATGTGTTAATTATAGTGGAATGATAAGAAACTTTGAATTTTACAGTTCATTTAATTTGTGAGATTTAATTTTTTTAATATTGGGAATTTTTGCTTACATAGTTGGGCTTGAGGAAATTTAATTAAGTTATAAATAAAACTGATTAATTATGGGAGTTTAGTTGGTTTAACTTGAGTTGATAAATATTAAACAAGGACTTTTTTAAAGTAATTAGAAATTTACTAGATTTATAAGTAGAATACTATTTATATAGTATACTTCAAGCTTAAGGCAAATTAAGTTTCAGAATTTGTAACATAAATAAATTGAATAGTCATGTAAAATCTTAATTAACAATCTAATATACTTTTCTGTGTACAATAAAATGTCACATCTGGTCATACAAAACTTACTCAAATTGAAGTAGTTTATAATGCAAAATTCTACACACACTGAGAAAAAAATAAGTTGTAAAAATCTGCTATATAACAGCTTTTATCACTACAAAAGCAGACTTAGGATAAAGACTGAAAATATTATATCCTTCAATTTTTATTACTAGCACAATAAATATACTGATTTCTATTATATATGAGATATTTTGAATAATCAGTATGTTTCTGCTGTTTTCAAATGTTTCAATGTTAATATTTTTTATTTCTAGAATAGAAATATTTCTATTTAGTATTTTTAAATTAATTCACTCAAAAGCGTTTGTTAAATACTTGAAGAATGTGTGGATTGAAGACAAAAATAACGCAGTCATCCTCAACGTAATATTGAGTTTGACACAGAACAGGAAATTCTTTGGGTGCTGTCATCCCTTTTCAGTAACCACCATAATCCAACTATTACAGAGGGGTTGGTGTTTTTTTCAGGGGTAGAGCAGATTGTGACTTCAACTTGCTTCCTCTATTAACACTATTCGGCACCGTGCTCACCAGGGGAGAAGGATTGCTGAATACAGAAGGGCCTGCCGCGCTTTGAGAAATTTAAGACACATTCAACTGAGGCTAAGCCAGAAATCATAATCTAAGTATCTAACAATTGGTTTGGCTTGTGTACTGAAGAATGGGAGCGCATCGAGCTTTGCTGCTAGAGCAGTCCTTGAGGTTTCCTCACTGAGCCAAACATTAACTCTTTGGTTGCTGGATTGTGGGGAGTTTCTGGAGATGTGGAGACATGGCTCGGGTGGCTAGCACTATCGTGCTGTGCTTGCGGGGTTAGGGGCAGATGTTATTTGCCAATGATTACAAAAGTTTTAAAATATGTTAACAAGCTTGATATTATTGTATTCTGGCTGAATATTAGCTATAGATTAAGCTATGTACAACTGCTACAAAGTTCTGCCTGTCTCCTACTTTTAACTAGGAGCCACCATTATATTATAGCAAAGTGAAAAGGCATAAATCTTATTTAGGAAATAATATTGCTCATATTGATTAGCAAAGTGATGCCCTGACCTTAGAAATAATGCTATGATGCTTAAGAGTCTTAGGTTTCATCCCTCCTCTGATCTTGGGCATGTGATTTTTCCAGGAGAACCTCACAAGCTTTGCTTTTAATGGCTCCACTCCCATATATTCAGATGGAGATGCGATTGTACACTAAACTCCTTATAATTCAGTATCTCACATCCATTGGGAGTTAGAGCCGCAGAGGCATGTAATCAAGTGTAAGAAATGGCATTGATATAAGGTTAGTGGGTAAAATGGCTATCATCAATTACTATTGTTTCATTTTGAATTTTTAAAATGTATATTGTAAAATTCACATTTTTGATGTAGAGTTTTAACAAAGCATAGTCATGTAACCTCCATGATAATCAAAATACAGAGTAGTTCTTTTTTGAAGGGAGTTTTTATTTTGTTTTTTTTTTTTTTTTAATAAACAAAACTGCCCAGGTTTATTGGCCAATAGGCCTCCCTGCTTCTCCCTGCCTGCTGCTGTGTGCCCTTCCACACTTAGGGGAAGACTTCTCTGGCTGCCTCAGCTGTAATCTCCTGGGAGTAGAGGTCAGTGAATAGAGCTGGCAGCCAGTAGTGGATCTCCCCTGGGGCCTGTAAGTCCAGCCACGCCAGCCCTTCTCTCAGCAGGTGTTCTGGCATTTGCCCCGCTCATTGGGTCTCCCATTTAAGACTGGCTTTGATCTCTCTGACAGTCAATAGCCATTTTTCTCTGCCAGCTGCAGCCCCATGGTGTGATCCATATTGAATTCAGCTGGAACAGACTGAATGAGGTAAGTGCCACTCATGGGGATGATGCTGAAGCCAGTGCCAAGTGCCTTTAGTTTCTTGATGGCCCTGATCAGGTCGTCTTGACTGACATCCTGGGCGAACTTGCCCCTTCCTTTTAATACCTGTTGATGTAGTTCCTCCAGGGTTATCGGACCTCCACTCCAATGCTCAGCACCAGGCACACTTTGATAATGTGGACACCTAGTTCGTAATAAAAATCCCCCACACCCAGCATCTCAGATCAAAATCCTTTTCCAGAAGCCAAAGGCTCCACCCTAAAGGTTGTACACATGTCCTGGAACTGCACATGGAACTCAGGATCCTTCCGGATCTCCTGCTTGTGCTTGCTGGCAAATTCCTCCAGGTTGATCTTGAACATGCCCAACTGGTTTGACATCTGGGCTAGCTGGTCCTCAGCCAAGACTGTCCTTTGCTCCTTATACTTGGCCTTGGAAAATTTCTTTTCTTTTCTTTTCTTTTTTTTTTTTTTTTGAGGTGGAGTCTTACTCTGTTGCCCAGGCTGGAGTGCAGTGACACCATCTCGGCTCACTGCAACCTCTGCCTCCCAGGTTCAAGCAATTCTCCCGCCTCAGCCTTCTGAGCAGCTGGGACTACAGGCGTGTGCCACCACGCCTGTCTAATTTTTTGTATTTTTAGTAGAGACGGGGTTTCACCATGTTGGACCACGCTGGTCTCGAACTCCTGACCTCAGGTGATCCACCCGCCTCGGCCTCCCAAAGTGCTAGGATTATAGGCGTGAGATGCTGGGCCCAGCTGGCTTTGGCAAATTTCTGTGTGTCGATGGCGCCAGTTCCCACCCCCCGACGGTGCATCCCCACCCTGGGCCCATGTCCCGGGCTCCTCTGCTGCTGGCTCCCCGGAATAGTTCTTTCAAATAAAAAAATTGCCTTGTGCTATTTCTTTTTTGTCAAATGTTATACGCACTTCTTACCCCTGGAAACCATCGATCTGTTCTTTATCATAAGAGTTTTCACTTTTCCAGGATCTCATATATATGGAATCATACAGTATGTAACATTTTAAGTCTGTCTTCTTTCACATCTATGTTGTCATGTGTATCAGCAGCTTGTTTATTTTTATTGATGAGCAAAGATGCATTGTATAAATATACCAAACTTTGTTTAGCCATTTACCTACTTAAGAGACAAAAACCTTTAGGTTGTTTCTAGTTTGAGGTGATTATAAATAATGCTGCTATAAACACTTGAGTTCAGGTTTTTGTATAAATATATTTTCATTTATTTAGTGTAAGTACCTAAGAATAAGATTACTGAAACATAAATGTGTCTATTTATAAAATAAGTTTGTTGAAGTATTTTCCATAGTGCCATTTTGCATTCCTATTAAAAATGTATGAGATTTCCAGTTGCTCCAGATTCTTGTCTGCACTTGGTATTGGCATTTAAAAAAATGTTCACCATTCTATTGGGTGTATATTGGTATCCATTTATAATTTTACTTTGTATTTTCCTAAGGACTAATAAAATTTAACATATTTTTGCGTATTTAGTTATCATCCATAGGTACTCTGTGGTGAAGTGTCTGTTAAAATATTTTACAAACTTCTGAGTTTTTTTCCCTTGTTGTTTTAAGAGTTCTTTCCATATTCTGGATTTATATCCTTTGTTCAATATGTAATTTGAAAATATTTTTCCTAGCTTGTTTTTCATTCTCTTAACAATGACATTCACAGATCAAAAGTTTGTAAGTATGATAAAATCTAAAATCTTGATTCAGCTTTATACATTTATCAAAAATGAATTGACTATATTTGTGTGGATGAATTATTGGACTTGCTATATGTTCCATTGATCAATATGTCTATCCTTTTGTCACTCCCACACTTTCTTGATCATTATAGCTTTATAGTGAGTCCTAAAATTAGGTAGTGTGAGTAGAGCAAATTTGTTCTTTATCAAAATTGTTTTGGCCATTCTAATTCCTTTGCCTTTTCATGTGAATTTTAGAATCAACCTGTTAAAATCTTGATTATTTCTGTGTAATTTTTAGTGCTTTATCAGGGATTACAATGTACATGTCTAACTCTTCACAGTCTACTTAGAGGTCATATTTTATCACATCAAGTAAGATGTAGCTGTCTTACTTGATGTAGTGTGATAGAAATAGCTATCACACTATAGGTCCTTTCGTTCCTTCCTTTATGTTATACTTGTCATATGTGTCATAGCTGTGAACATTGAAAACCATATTAAACAGTGACATATGATGTACTTTTCCCATTCAATAGTGATACACATTTTTTAAAATCTTGAAGAGAAAGCAGCCTATTACAATTATTTATATTTTTATCATTTTGGTGGTTCTTCATTCTGAAGTTCCAAGATTTCTTATTTTGTCAATGGTTCACTGCATACAAACTTTTTTTTTTTTTTTTGCGTTTCGTTTAGAACAGGTGTACTGGTGACAAATTGTCTTTTTTTTTTTTTTTTACCATTTTTGAGTATCTTTATTTTGTTTTTATTCTTGAAGTACGTTTTCACTGGATATAGAATTCTGGAAGGACAGAGTTGTTGTTGTTTTCCCTAGCACTTTCAAAATATTGATTCACTGTCTCTGACATTCATGATTATTTGCAAGAGATGTGTAGTCCTTTGAATCTTCATTGCTCTCTACATAATGCCATTTTTTTTCTGTCTGCTTTTAAGATTTTTCTTAACATTTGATTTTCAGTACTTCAATTATGATGTATCTGGGTGTGGTTCTCTTTGAGTTTAATCTATTTGAGGCTGACTGAGCTTCTTTTAGCTATAGGATTCTCTTTCATCCAATTGGTGATGTTCTCAGCCATTATTAAATCAAACCTTTTTTTCCATACCAATCTCTATCTTTTCTCCTTTCAGAATTCTAATGACAACATGAATAACCTTTTGATAATGTCCTACAAGTCTCTGAGGCTGTTTATAATATTCTCAATTTTTTTTCAGATGATATAATTCCTATTGATTTTTATCTTCAAGTCTGCCGACTCCTTCTTCTGTTATTTCCATTTTGCTATGGCTCTCGTTCAGTGAATTTTAAAATTGTCACTAATTCATTTCTTTGTCATAAAATTGCCATTTTCAGGAGAATTGCTTGAACCTGGGAGGCGGATGTTGCAGTGAGCCGAGATTGCACCATTGCACTCCAGCCTGTGTGACAGAGAAAAACTCTGACTTAAAAAAAAAAATGCCATTTCATTATTTTCTGTTTCTTCTATTTCTCTCCTGACAACTATCTATTTGTTTCAAGAGTGTTCACTCTTAATTCGTGGGCCATAACTATAATTCTAATTTCCAAGTCTTTTTTGAATAATTCCAATGTCTTGGTCAGTTTGGGTTTAGCATCTGCCTATTGACTGTCATTTCCCTTAAGAGTTAATCCCTTGAGATATTTTTATGATTATTCATATATCAAATATTTTTTATTATATCTTGGACATTTTGAATAGTATGTAATAAAATTCTGCTGCCTTTGTAATTTTCTGGAGAATGTTTTTTCTTTTAATATGCAATCTATTTGGTTGCATTGAGACTACGAGTACCAATCCACGTGTGTAGACTATTGTTTGAATGTCATTTTTGTTTATAAAATCCTTCGCTGTGCTATTTTAGACTGCTCTGTTGTGTGTGCCTTTGGGGTTTCTCTGAGATCTAGGCAGTGGTCTGTACTATAGGTCAGTTGTCAAAGCTTTACTATGTTGTGTTAGGTCAGTTCCATGCATGTGCCTCTTGTGGTTGAGCTCAGGACTCCATTCAACGTATATGTTTTTTTCTGGGCATGGCGACTAACACTTGTAATCTCAACTACCCAGGGGCATGAGGCAGGAGGATCATCTGAGCCCAAGAGTTTGAGGCTGCAGTGATCTGTGATTGTGCCATTTTACTACAGCCTGAGCCACAGAGCAAGACTCCATTTCTTTTTTTTTTTAAAAAAGGGCAATTTTCTCCAGCTCCTCTTCTCTATGTGTTTCCCCAGTCTTTGGCTGCCAAGGGTCCGTTTCATCCACACACTTTCCAAAAAGCTGGAGTTTTAGCCTTTATGTATATACTTTCATGACTGGATCTTGTATGGGGCAAAGCAGTGAAAGCAAAGTGTGAGAAAAAAAAATAATGGTGAATTTCCCCATGCTTTTCAGATTACAAGAGCATCTTTTCCCATTCTTCTGATCAGTGAGAACTTTTATATCCTGCCTTCTTTCATTTTTCCTAAGTTCTGAATTTCATTCCCTATCTGAACCTTACCTGTCCATGAGTTTCATGCTACCCCTGAGCCTCATCCTCATTCTATTTTAGGACCTAGCTCTATTAATGATTCTCACTCCTGTTCTGAAAAGACATTTCTGAGTTTTACTCCATTGTAAGACTCATCTCACTTCCTGTCTATTTGGTCCCCTCATTTACCCTTGCCACAAGTAGTCATTCTAGAAAGAAAATTTGTTCTGCACATTAAGTGGTTACTCAAACAAAGCAATGTTTCTGCATTTTTATGCACCCATCCAAAACCGAAAATTTTACTTTAAACTTCTGTTAACTTAAGAATAAAGAGTTTTTTAGCTTTATTCATTAATTGTCTGTTTTGAGTTACCATTGCTGAATTTACAGCTGAAATAATCATACTGAAAGCAGGAACGGAAGAATTTTGTGATTATCTTAGTTGTTTTTTTTTTTTTACTTTTTTTTTGACATTAAAAAACAGGATACTAGAATTATATTTACTATAAAAATTTTCTTCAGTCTCTTTCCTTTCTTGCAGATAATGTGGCTCACTGAGTTTTTGCTCAAAATAAAATAGTTTTTTGGGCCTCCGTCAAGATGCTAAATTGGATTTTTCTTCACTGGTGTTTTATGAGATGTTAATTTTGCTCGTTTCCAAAAAGAAGTGATTTTTCACAATCATTTATTCTTGGTCTCTAACTTCTTGGGACACAGACATAAGGATTAGGAAATGAGGTGAGAGGTAAGGTATAAATGTTCTCAACTGCATGCTTTAGATAACATAATCTGTGAATTGAAATCCTTGCTTACTTATTTGATTAGGTTAACTTCTCAGGATACTGAGCAAACATCAAAAGAAAGTTTATTTCTGATAAGTTGTAAAACATATATTCAGTTTTTTTCTCCTAGGAACATTAAAGCAATATAGGTTAAGATGTTAATTAGAGGCCCTGCGGGGTGGCTCTCGCTTGTCATCTCAGCACTTTGGGAGGCTGAGGCAGGAGGATCACCTGAGGTCAGGAGTTTGAGGCCAGCCTGGTCAACATGGTGAAACCCCATCTCTACTAAAAATACAAAAATTAGCCAGGCGTGGTGGCAGACCCCTGTAATCCCAGCTACTCGGGAGGCTGAGGCAGGAGAATCACTTGAACCTGAGAGGAGGAGGTTGCAGTGAGCTGAGATTGCTCCATTGCACTCCAGCCTGGGCGACAGAAGGAGACTCTGTCTCAAAAATAAAATAAAATATAATTAGATTAATATAAATACTTGATTAGAGAGATGACTTTTCAGAGACTGCTTTTTTATCTTTAGGTGAAGAGTCAAACTTTACAGAGAAAAACTTAGGAGGAACATTTCAATTTATATGAACAAATCTATCTTTAAATTTAGAAAAAAGGCAGTAAGTTTATCAGTTTTAAAAAATTTGTTTCTAGTAATACATTGTGTTTAGAAGGTAGGCTGTCATTTTATCAAATTAATCATGAAAATATACAGAGCTGAAAACATAAGCAATTGATGTCTTGGAATATAATGATTGAGAAAATACTTCTAAAAAATTCGTGATAATTTTGTTCAGTAAATGTGGCAAATTCAACATTCTAATTAAATGTGACATTTGTTAAGCAAATAATGAGTGAAATACTGTATAGGGATACATTAATTGTAAATTTTGTGTTTTAATTAATTAAATGTTAAATTTCTTTTATTTTTCCTATTTTCTTCAAAACATTTTAAAACATAAGAAATAAGATATAAAACATTAAAATACATTTGAAGTCTCCTTTGTTTCTTTTTCAACATCCATTTCCTCCCCCTTTCACCAGATGCCACTACTTTAATTGATTTGATATTAATCATTCGAGTACATTTAAAAAATGCTATTACATAAAATATTGATTTCTCTTCTTTTAAAACCTTTACAAATGGTGTTTGTGAAAACGTACCACAATACGTACAGCTTTTCTCACTCTATACGTTATTTTCCAGTGTCCATATTAAATGCATTTCCATAGATATCAGGTTTATTCATTTTTCTCTATGTAAGATCCCATTTTGTAAATATGTCATGTTTTACTTATTCATTCATTGTCTCAAATATGTTTAGGTTATTTCCAATTTTTTAGCATTGCAACAATGAAACAGTGAATATACTTTGGCATACTTTCTTCAAACTTTTTTTCTGTAATAGTCCAGATAATAAATATTTTCAGCTCTGTGAGCCAAGGGGACACCTATTCTACCTTTGTAATGAGACAGTACCCACAGACAATACCTGCCATGGCTGTGTTTGTAGTCAGTAGCCATGGGTTTATGTAATTCCTTATATTTATTTTGCAGGTTATCTTTCAACTTATTTTCCATTTTCACTCCAAAATCAATGAATTATATAACCTGTAAAAAAAGTATTAAATGTTTGCCATTTACATCTTTGAGTTTAAAATTTAATTGTGAACACATTCCACAGGACACTATATTAGGTGGTTACAGGCTTTATTCACAGGCTATAATTCATGCACCTTATATTATGCATGACTGAAAGGGTTTTCAAGGAGAAACTTAAAATAAATTCACTTTAATAAAAATTGAATTTGTTCTCAACTGGAAAGGAGATGGTTTCTAAATGAGCCAATAGTTTGGGTCATTTAGAAAACATAATTTTGAAAATATACACATGAGCAATACCATTTCCTTTGTCAAGAGTAAGACAATTATACTAATGTTACTGCAAAGGAGTTCAGATTTTATGTATTTCTGTTAGCTGTCATGTTTCCATAGAAACAGTGACTGAGAAAATCAGTGTTAATTTCGGCTCCTTCACCTTGTCATTCTAACACAACATACATCTGTATGTATAAAATATGTGTTTATACACATACAGAAGAATATATATGAAAATAATATTAATTTTTATTATTTTTAACAAACACACTGAAACTCAAATTCTTTATAGAGATGAGAGTTGGAAAAGCAGACTAAAATCCCCAGAGCAGAATAAGGTCATCTTTATTTAACTTTATGTCATCCATTCTCTTTTCATTAAATTAATAAAAATAGACATGGCCTGTATGAGATTCTAGATGATAGTTTTGTATTGAACTGCATGTAAAAATAATATGAAGTTTTGCTTTATTTAATGAAAAGTCTATTTCATGAATAAGGCAATATTAGATTATTTAATTATGATGATTTTATAATTTATTGCTATTCAGTGTTATTACTTGAATAGAAAGTGCATCATTTAAAAATCTTTGCTATTAAAATATTTCCAGGTCAAAATTTGGCATACTTAAAGACACTTGACATTTTAAACCTGGAGACTCCTAAAAGAATATGATGAATATTGTCAATTCATGCATAGAAAAGTTTGTTTCTTCAATATGGCATTAATGCAAAAAGCAGTATCGTACTTCTCTGGATATTTTTCAAATGTTGGATTGTGATGGGAAATTACGATCTTACTATTTTCCACCAATTTTTTTTAAATGTGTAATTTAATAGAAGGATGTCAACTTTCTCTGTGGAATAATGCATTCAACAACAGTGTTGTGGAATATGAAAGAGTAGTAGCAATAATTTGTTTGAGCTTATGTAAAAAGTTAAGCCAGGAGGTATCTTAGGTACTCTAAATTCTTTTTCTTAAGTACTCAAGTTTAGAATAGGCGAGTAATGCAAATGAGAGTTCTTTCCAGTAGATGCAGGGTTTTGATAATATATTTTTAATCATTTACAGGACTATTTACATTCTCATATCCCTAGAGTTGCTGGATATTTTCAATTGAGTTAATTAATGGTAGTCATATTATTAATTGTTACTACTTGCAGGGCACTATGTGCCAGCACCATGCTTCACACTTCACATTTGTCATTTCATTAGAATTGTTAATTCTAGAAGACAAGTGCTGTTATGTCTCTGATTCCACAGATGCTCAAGAAATCAAACCCAGCCAGTCTCAGCCCAAAGCTTGTCTCTCAACCATTGTCAACACCACCTGTTGATACAAATCGCTTTGTTAATTCATCTTAATTTTCTTCATTTAGGCAAATTGATTATCTCTGGTTTAATCAATTCAGCCTGTGGAAAGAATCAGATTCCTTAAACCAACTCAATTGAGCCCTGTACCCATTATTACTTATTTTGTGAATACTATTCCACCCCTATTTATTAAATTACTAACTTTAATTAATGCAAGAAAAATCATCATGAATATTTATTTTGTGGAGGGAAATATTCAAACAAATTTTTAGTATTTTAAAATCTTTTCTTTTTTGATTCTGCTTTATGTGTTGTCTACAAGCGAATGGCTTAAATTTGCAATGGAAAATAATGTAGGTCGTCTTAACGTCTTTCAATAAAATTTTAGTATTTTCTTCAAAGCCCCTTGTTATGTCTTTGGTTAGTTTTTTTTTTTTTTTAACTTAGGTGCCTTTTTCAAAACTATTTACATTTCATGTTTAAAAATTACATTTTACTTCTGGGTATTGATGTTTAATACAGCATGTGTGCAAAGCTCCCTCTTGCTTTCTGTGTAGACTATATGACTGCATGGTTACAGAAACAAGAGCTCACAGTAATACCTCCAACTCCAACACAACTCTATAGTGGTAGATTCTTTTTTTTTTTTTTTTTTTTTAATTGAGACAGAGTTTCGCTCTTGTTGCTCAGGCTGGAGTGCAATGGCGCGATCTCGGCTCACTGCAACCTCCGCCTCCTGAGTTCAGGCGATTCTCCTGCCTCAGCCTCCCAAGTAGCTGGGATTACAGGTGCCCGCCACCACGCCTGGCTAATTTTTGTATTTTTAGTAGCGACGGAGTTTCTCCTTATTGGTCAGACTGGTCTCAAACTCCCAACCTCAGGTGAGCCCCCTGCCTCAGCCTCCCAAACTGCTGGGATTACAGGCGTGAGCTGCCGTGCCAGGCCATGGTA
The DNA here is from genome assembly GCF_028885625.2 of Pongo pygmaeus. Classification (NCBI taxonomy): domain Eukaryota; kingdom Metazoa; phylum Chordata; class Mammalia; order Primates; family Hominidae; genus Pongo; species Pongo pygmaeus. The sequence continues at coordinate 128,952,229 of NC_072384.2, forward strand.
GATTCTTACATTCCATTTTGGCTTATTTCAGTTTTTTTTTTTCAAACCAGCTTTTATTATCCACAGTACACTTATTTACTTCTTTCAGCCCTACTATAAAGAAGTTTCAGCATTGCTAACTCATATCTTATTACAAATCTACTAACTAGAATACAGTGTGTAGTTTTATTTTTATCTTTAATGTAGTCAAACATTATTTTTCAAAGTAACTTAGGTCAGCTCCTTACTTCTGTGCAAATATAATGTTGTCATATCACTTATTTTTAGTACAGTTAGATTCATTTGTCACAGTCTATAATCCATCTTGGGTATCCTTTGTATCTTGGTGAACTTTTAAAACTTGTATAGAAGACAATTATTCTTTGTGGTGTACAGTTCTGTGTGTTGTAAAAATTCCTAGAGCTGTGAATCCACCAGCAAAGTATCATAAAGAACAGTTCTATTACCTCAAAGTTTTCTTATGCTGCCCCTTTGTAACACCCTTTCCTGCAACTCTAACCCTGAATACTACAATCTGTTTTCCATCTCTGCAGCATTGTTGATTGAGAATGTCATATAATGGAAAATTACACTATGTGGCCTCTTGGCCTGGCTTCTTTCATATACCAAAATTAAAAACTCATCCATGTTGCACATGTGTATTAGTCCGTTCTTACGCTGCTATGAAGAAATACCCGAGACTGGGTAATTTATAAAGGAAAGAAGTTTAATTGACTTACAGTTCCACACAGCTGGGAAGGCCTCAGGAAACTTACAATCATGACGGAAGGTGAAGGAGAAGCAGACACCTTCACAGCATGGCAGGACAGAGTGAGTGAAAGCAGGGGAAATGCCAGACATCTATAAAACCATCAGATCTCGTGAGAACTCACTCACTATCATGAGAACAGCATGGGGGAAACCGCCCCCATGATTCAATTACTTCCCATGGGTCCCTCCCACTACATGTGGGGACTATGAGGATTATGATTCAAGATGAGATTTAGATGGGGACACAGCCAAACCATATCAACATGAATCAATAATTTGTTTCTCTGTTGTGTTGAGTAGTTTTCCATCGTATGGGTATGCATGGTTTATTTATTCAGCAGTTGAAGAACATCTGGGTTGCTTCTAGTTTTTAGTGACTATAAATAAAGCTGCTAGAAACATTCATGCATGTTTTTCTAGAAGCATACATTTTTATTTTCCTGGGGTAACAACAGGAATGGTACTGCTGGGTCATATAAGTAAGTATATATTTAAATTGAAAAGAAACTATGGCTGGGCATGGTTGTTCACGCCTGTAATCCCAGCAGTTTTGGCGGCTGAAGGCGGGGATCACAAGGTCAGAAGATCAAGACCATTCTGGCCAACATGGTGAAACCCCGTCTCTACTAAAAGTACAAAAATTATCTGGGTGTCGTGGCGTTGCCTGTAGTCCCAGCTACTAGGGAGGCTGAGGCAGGAGAATAGCTTGAACCCAGGAGACGGAGGTTGTGGTGAGCCGAGATCACACCACTCCACTCCAGCCTGGGGACAGAGTGAGACTCCGTCTCAAAAAAAAAAAAAAAAAAAAAAAAAAGAAACTATGAAAATATTACTTTCCAAAGTGGCAAAATCAATTTTGCATTCTACTTGCTTCTTATCCTCACCAAAATTTGTTATCGAAAATGTATTTTCCAAAGTCTTGTCAATATATAAGTAGGTTGTTTGTTTCCTTATTAGCAAGTTGTTAGAGTGCTTTATTTATTCTGGATTCAAATTCCTCTCAGACATGTGATTAGCAAATATTTTATCTTAGTTGTGGCCTGCCTTTTCATTCTCTAAACAGTGACTATTGCACAGCATTATTAATTTTAATGAAGTCCAATTTATCAATTTTTTTAATGGATCATGCTTTTGGTTTCAAATCTAAAAACACTTTTCTAAATGTTAAGTCACAGAGATTTTCTGCTATGTGTTCTTCTGGAACTTTTATTGATTTACATTTTAGATTTAGGCTAAGAGCTATTTTTAGTTCATACTTCATACAAAAATTAACTTTAAGTGCATTGCAGTCTTAAATGTAAAACATAAATCTGTGAAACCAAAAAAGAAAAAACAGGAAAAAGTGTTGAATATATAGAGTTAGGCTTAGAGTTCTTAGAGTTAATACCAAAAGGCATGATCCATAAAATTAAAATTAATGAACTGGACTCCATCAAATTTAAAACTCTGCTCTGTGAAAAACTCTGTTAAGAGGATGAAAAGACAAGTTACAAACTTGAAGAAAATACTTGCAAATGACATCCAACAAAGGACTAGTGTATAGAATGTATAAAATTTCAATAGAAAAATGTCCAATTAATAAATGGTCAAGTGACTTAAACAGACATTTCACTAAAGAGGAGAGACAGATGGCAAATAAGCCCATGAAAAGAAGTTTCAGCACCATTAGCCATCAGGGAAATGCAAATTAATATCACAATAAGATATTACTACACCTCTGTCAGAATGTCTAAAGTAAAAAATAATAGATTTGACTGGAATTCAAAGAAACTGGACCATTCATTCATTGTGGTTGGGAATGTTAAGATGATATAGCCAGTCTGGAGAACAGTTTATCAGTTTTTTAAAAAATTAAACATGCAGCTACCATATGATTCTATATTTGCACTTTTTAGTGACTGCTACTAATAGTCAAGTTTTTTACAAGTATATTACATGGAGGTTTAGGACGCTGGCATTTTTCTTCCAAGCGTGTAAAGCCCAAGCAAAACTATCATCTTTTCTGGGTTTTCAAATTCTGGTATTTAACTTATGAGATGATCAATAAAACAAAATGACACTATGAAAATTAAGTCAGCATCAAGGTGGTGGCTGTGTTCTTGGAAAAAAAATAACTGATGATTCATTTTAATTCCAAGTAACTCTGATATTTCAGAGTATGATTAAGAGAAAAGAACGGACTTTGGTACATAATTGTTAAGTCAATGCAATGTATGCAGCAAAAGTGTATTTCATTGAGAAAATGATAGTTATGTAAATAGAAATTTCCAAGAATGGAATTGTTCATGATTATGATATTAAACATAATAGGTAATATGGTCACATAACTTATTTTATGTTTTGCCACATTCCAGCTGAATTTTGTGCATCAGAACATAATTTCCTTTGCAACAAGGATGCCGATGTAACAACCAAATGATAATTTAGGCAGTTTAAGACACTGAAGTAAAGTTTTCTACCTAAGAGGATTGTATCACTAAATTGTGGATTCAATTTTTGACTGTGATTTATAAAAAAATACTGAAAAGCAAAATATAAATACTAGCAGCTTATGTAAATTAAAAAGAGCATAGAAAAATACTGATCATGACAAATCCTTTAAAAAACAGTAACAATTTTGGCTGGGCGCAGTGGCTCACGCCTATAATCCCAGCACTTTGGGAGGCCGAGGTGGGTGGATCACGAGGTCAGGGGTTCAAGACCAGCCTGACCAACATGGTGAAACCCCGTCTCTACTAAAAATACAAAAAAATTAGCTGGGCGTGGTGGCGGGCGCCTGTAATCCCAGCTACTCAGGAGGCTGAGGCAGGAGAATTGCTTGAACCCAGGAGGCAGAGGTTGCAGTGAGCCAAGATCACACTACTGCACTCCAGCCTGGGCAACAGAGCAAGACTCTGTCTCAAAAAAAAAGAAAAAAAAAAAACTAACAATTTTATATTTCTTCATTTTAATATTTTACATCTAGATATTTTTAGAAAAGGCTACCTTTAATACATATGCATTTACAACTAAATTTTTGGATGTTATAACCTAAGAGATTTTATTATTGAATAGTATTTGTACCATTCCAATAAAAAACCATGTATTTAAATGTACTAGATAGAATATATTACTTTAGATACAAGTCATTTCAGGTTCAACTTGTGTAAAATCTGTCTTGAAGAGACATTTTCTCTCAGTCTGTATGTCAGAGTTTACATACAATATCTTAATTTTCTACATACTTTAAGATGTTAAAATGCCTTGATATACAAAGCTTTAAATTATCTACCTTTTATTTACACAAGAATCAACACTGCAAATTGTCTACGTATTATAGGAGTTCTTCATGAAACAAGTCTACCTGTCTCTCTGTTTCTGTCTGTATTTCTGTCTCTGTCTCTGTCTCTCTCTCGTCTGTCCTCTATCTCCCCCCTTCTCTGTCTTTCCTTTCATTAACAGTGAATGATTTCTCTCCTATGTACCTTGATTGTGTGATTATAGATTATAGCTGTTATTACGGCATATCTTTCCATAATTGAATAAACTTTCCATGTATACTTTACACAACTTTTTGTTCAAAATTATGCATTTGAGAGTGCTGTATAGCAAAAGTACATTACCTCACATTATTAATTGCTTTATAAAAATGATTTCCTTAGAATTGTATCATGTGTTTTTTATTATTATTATTATTTTTAAATTTTTAAAATTTTTTTATTATACTTTAAGTTCTAGGGTACATGTGCACAATGTGCAGGTTTGTTACATATGTGTACATGTGCCATGTTGGTGTGCTGCACCCATTAACTCATCATTTACATTAGGTATATCTCCTAATGCTTTCCCTCCCCTCTTCTCCCACCCCACAACAGGTCCCGGTGTGTGATATTCCCCTTCCTGTGTCCAAGTGTTCTCATTGTTCAATTACCACCTATAGCACATTGCTTGATGCTATCCAGTTAACTCTGTTGTCATTCAATGGAAATTATTTGCTATCAGATTAAACAAGATAATTATTGATTTCTGTATAAATCTTTCCATTACTTAAAGGTTACAATTTATTTTATAACATGGTGGTAAGTGTAACAGAATAGGCTCACAAATTCCCTGATATTGAGGAATACTGAATCATTATTATTCAAAATGAAGAATAATAATGAAATATAGATTCAATCTTTTCTGTGATGCCTGTCAATATCGTTAAGTTTATGGAAAATATTATATTAGAACTGTAGTGTGACAGGTTTCCTACCTAGTTAGTCAAGGTGTATGCCTGCTGCCTGAACCTTGAGGCTGGGCAATGAGCCAAGTTCATGGGGGCTCAGTGGAGGAGCAGGTGTTCCTGAGAACCTAAACATCCCCCAAAGTATCTGAGAACCTACCAAGAAAAATAGTCTCATTGCTTAAAAAGGTAGGCAAAGAGCCAGAGAATTAGCCTAAAAGTAGATCAGAGACAAGGGATGGGGGGGTGTCTCAAGCTGTCCTGCTGCGGTCTAGGAGTGCCTTGTATGTAAGTCTTAATAAACTCACCTACTCACCAAGCTGGACTTGTCTGAGTCTTTTTTCAGTTTCTCAGCTTCCTCCCAGTTTTGGGGGGCAGTTTTTCTATATGATTCTGGGTTTTTCTTGTTACAATTGGTATCACAAACAGAATCTGAGAGACCAAATGACGAGTCAGGAAGGAACATCTGTCGGGGCAATCCCAGGGTGGTCGGCAACTTGTATGTGGAGTTGCCCAAGTGCTCAAAAAAAATTTTTTTTTTTTTTGGGACTGAGTCTCGCTCTATCACCCAGGCTGGAGTGCAGTGGCGCCATCTCAGCTCACCGCAATCTCCGCCTCCCAGGTTCAAGCGATTCCCCTGCCTCAGCCTCCAGAGTAGCTGGGACTATAGGTGCACAACCACCATGCCTGGCTAATTTTTTGTATTTTAGTAGAGATGGGGTTTCACCATGTTGTCCAGGATGGTCTTGATCTCCTGACCTCTGGTGATCTGTCCGCCTCGGCCTCCCAAAGTGCTGGGATTACAGGTGTGAGCCACCGCGCCCGGCCCCAAGTGCTCAATCTTTGTGGGCCACCACTTAAGCACAGGAATACTTGGACAAAGCTGGTGGAGACTGAGCCTCTATTGCAAGAAGCTAAGATATTAGAGTACGATAAGATTAGTAAGTGTGCTGTTGTTGAAATAGGGCTGGTTACTAAGAAATCGTTAGAGCAGGAAAGGAAGAAAGGGTAGAAACTCCTGCAGAAGGTCAAACGCATGTCGGGTTTTCTAGGACTCAAGCTGGTTATGCATTATGGCCCATTCTTGTGCACATTTTAAAACTGATAGACAAATTCCCAGAAAAATTCAGAGCTCAAATGGTTAACCTACAACTATATGGTTAAGTAGAGTCTTCTAAAGCTCTCTATTTTGCTTTTTCCTTTTCTGCCTGCTTTGAATCTACTAAGTTACTGGTATTGAGATATTAGATATTATAAAATCCACCAATGCAAGGCCACTTGGAAATTTTGTTTTTCTTAAACAGTTCAGTAAGTTCTAGCTAAAATGTAAACAATAAATTCATTTGGAACTGAGGGGGAAGAAAAGGGCTAAAGAGGTTTTATAAAATCAAATAGCCATGGAAACTGCTTTTGGACAAATAAAGTTGAGCCATGGGAACAGGTCCCAATTTTGTCAAAAATAACTTGAATCCAGCTATCTTTTGTAAAATAATGAGTTTATGATATTGTCTCATGACTAGAGTTCTGAGGTAAAAGCTATTGGATCCTTCTCTGTGTATGATATGTATGTTTAAATATGTTGTTGTTGTTGTTTTTGAGATGGAGTCTCGCTCTGTCACCCAGGCTTGAGTACAGTGGCAAGATGTTGGCTCACTGCAACCTCCGCCTCCTGGGCTCAGATGATTGTCCTGCCTCAGCCTCCTGAGTAGCTGGGATTACAGGCATGCGCCCACCACGCCCAGTTAATTTTTGTATTTTTAGTAGAGATGGGGTTTCACCATGTTGGCCAGGCTGGTCTTGAACTCCTGACTTCAGGATCCACCTGCCTTGGCATCCGAAAGTATTGGGATTACAGGCATGAGCCACTGCCCCCAGCCTAAATGTGTTTATGTATATGTACATGTTTATGTGTATGTATGTGCTACCAAATTGGCATATAAATAAATGAGTAGTCATAAATTAAATAAGTTCAAATGCTTTTCAAGCTTGTGTGAATTCAGTAATCTTTGGTAAATAAGCTGGCCTTAAAATTATTTGTAGAATAAAAATATCTTCAAAAGTGTCAGCATACATTTCTGTCTGAGTTTACTGATTAGATACGTTTTATATTTGCTTCTGCCAGACACTTTAAGGTGTCAGGATTTGACATGAAGGTTGTAAGGTTGTAAACCTTGTCAAAATCAGAATGATCTTTGTCTATGTGATTTTTTGATAAGCAAGTTTAATTTGATATTGTTGGTTTAATGTAAACAGCAGGATTTTCTGAGTTATTGGCATAAAGCACAAATCGGCCAAACCACAGCTCCTGTAACAGCCCCATGTGGTCTGTGAAGAAACCAGATGGCTCCTGGAGAATGATGGTAGACTACCATGAGCCAAAAAATGTGGTGCACCCTGCACATGCAGCTGTGCCCGATACTGCTCAACTGCTGGAGCAGGTAGTGCTTAGCCTGGGAAATGTCCATGCTGTGATTGACTTGTCTAATGCCTTTTCCAGTATCCCTTAGCAGTATCCCTTAGCAAACAGGATCAGATTGCCTTCACTTAGGACAGCCAACAACAGACTTTCTGGGAGCTACCACAAGGGTAGCTTCCTTGGGTGCTTTCTAAAGAGGTAAAGGGTAATATAAAGGGTAATTTATAAAGAAAAAAGGAGCTGCATGGCTCCACCATCTGTCCTAATATGGTTGCCCAGGACCTGTCTAGACTCTCCTTGCCTGCTTCAGTCTACCTGTTTCACTATATTAATGATAACATGCTAACCTCTGAGTCTCTTATGGACCTGGAGACTGTCCTACGAATCATCTTGGACAGACTGAAGGACAAGGAATGGAAAGTCAACCTCAAGAAGAAACGGGCCCAGCATAGAGATCAAATTCTTAAGAGTTTCCTGGTTGAGTAAGATGCAGAACCTACTTGGAGCTCTCATTGATAGGACAGCACAGCAGCCCGTTTCCCAGACAGTAAAGCAACTCCAGGTTTTCCTAGGTTTCTTGGGCTACTGGAAGATACTCATTTCTCATTTGGCACAAACCCTCCATCCATGGTACACCCTAATAAAAAAAATAAAAATTGGGTCTGAACACACATAGAGCAAGAGGCATCTGATAAAACAAAAATAATGGTGAAATAAGCCTGAGCATTAGGTACCACACTGCCATAGCATGCTTTTGTATTAGGAGTCAACTAGAGATGCCACAGGTATGAATTGAAGTTTACGGCAAAAGCAAACAACAGAAATGGTACCTGTAGGGGTTGGGTCTCAATTATGGAAGGGAGCAGATTCATTCTATACAGTTCTAGAGCAACAACTCTTGGCCATGTATGGGGATTGCAACAAGTGGAGGCCATCACCAGAAAGCAGACCATCATAGTAAAAACTACCTATCCTATAAAAGGTTGAGTGGAAGGCCTTCTAGCCAAGCCCAGCTCTGGGGGTGGTACAGTCACATACCCTGCATAAGGGGCATGTCTAGCTACAATGTATAGTGTCTTGTCCATTAGTCCTTTTTTTAATTTACTTTTTTTTTTGAGATGGAGTGTCACTATGTCATCCAGGCTGGACTGCAGTGGCACCATCTTGGCTCACTACAACATTTGCCTACTGGATTCAAGCAATTCTCCTGCCTCAGCCTCCTGATTAGCTGGGATTACAGACCTGCACCACCACACCAGGCTAATTTTTGTATTTTTAGTAGAGATGGGGTTTTGCCCTGTTGGTCAGGCTGGTCTCGAACTCCTGACCTCAGGGTGATCCACCAGCCTCAGTCTCCCAAAATGCTGGGATTACAGGCGTGAGCCACTGCGCCCAGCCCCCATTAGTCCTTTGAGTCAGGCACTACAGGAGGTGCTTGGATGCATCTGCTTTAAATAAGTGGAAAGGGCCAGCATGGCAGTGGAGATACCTACCAGGCAAAGCACCATACATGAGGAGATCTCACTGATACGTACTAGGGCCTGGTACACTGATGGGCCTAGCACCTAACATCAATGGTCAGCGGTCATGGTGCAAATAGATACTGACACCACATGTATAGAATGAGGATTAGGACAAAACAGCCAATGGGCTGGGCCATGGGCAATGTGAATACTCGCCACTCATGAGCCCTGGCCACTAGTCATTTGCACAGAGAGTTGAGCTACATACAGAGGCCTTATCATATGGATCAATAAATGGGCTGCAGACAACTGGCAGGTTTTAGGCAGCCCTTCTGGGGAATGTCTATGTGGGAGAACATCTGGATAAGGTTACAAGAAAAGGATGCCTGTTGTACAGTGTACCATGTGAATGCAAACAGCCCCAAGTCACCTCCCAGAAATCAGGAGTCAGATGCCCTTATTCATGTGTGAGCAATTTGCTCGAGCCCATGGAAGGAGGCTGCCATATGGGTACATTATAAGAGCGGCCACTAGGGCGTGGCCACAGGCTGGGCCATAGCAAAGGCAGTGGGCAACTCTATCCAATATGCAGCTACTCAGAAGTGGGAGATCTATTCATAGCTGCAGCCTAGAAAAGCTCCCTCAGCACCAAGTCACATCCATTGAGCCATACAGTCTGTGCAAGATTGGCAAGTTATTATATTGGCCCCTCGTCCCTCAAACAGAGGAAAAGTTATGCTGAACTGTGGATTCAGCAACAGGGCTGCTACAGGCCTTCCTAGTAAATTGTGGCACTCAGCTGGAAACCATCAAGTGTCCCACTGCTCTTAGTCTCATGCATGACATGCCAAAAAGAAGAGATAGTGATCAAGGCCCCCATTTCACAGGCCATGATATCCAACACTGGGCATTGGAACAAAACGTGTACTGGAGGTTCCATGTACAATATAAGCCAACAGGGATGGGTCTCATAAAAAATAAATGGCCTGTTAAAAACCCATTTACGTACATTATCTCAGGATGGTTATTTAGGTTCTGGACAAAGACCCTCCTTGAAGCTGTGCAAATTTTAAATGAGTCACCCACTACCACACATGGTATCACTCCCTAGGAATGGTTGGCAAGGCCTGAAAAACAGGCTCCACCAATTCTCAGGGTTACAGCAGAGACTCCAAGCCCAGCTTCCAAAGCAGATGACCAGATCTTGCCCCTGGGAACAGAAGTATATCTGCCAAATGTTGATGGCTACATGAACGTAAAGTTGATCTGGAAAGTATCCCCATACCGGAGGGTGCCATGAAGACTGTTGGAGGGGAAATAGTCCCAGCTATGCTCGTTGATGGAGGCCCAAAAGCTTTATGATACCAGCTCACAGCAGCACTAATGTGTGCTGGAACAGTCATAGTGCAGATAGTGTGAGCAAGGCCGGAAACTTACCAATTAGCTATTATGCTTGCTCCTGGGGAGGGAAGCCATGTGTGGTACTGTAAGACAGGCTTGAGACCTGTGGTGACTTCCCTAATAGGGCCAATGGGAGAAAGTACAGCAGTAATTATGTTATGAGGAATGGATGCACCTATGAACGGTCCTACTAAACACCTGTGTTTACACCCACAGGCTATGGCTCTTGCTACCCATGGCAGCTGGTAATGTCTTCTTGGACTGGGCTATGACCATAGCTGCAGTCAGCAACCAGTTCAATTTTAGGGTATATGAACACCTCCCCCTGTCAAGTGATAATGGTAGGCCTTGGAATAGTCTGTCTTTTTACCTACAGAACTGGAATGATTGGTTCAACAGCACCAATAATGCAACCTGGGTTCACTGGGGATTGCCTCTACCTGGAAACCCAATCACCAACTCAACAGAGATCCAACAACATGCGCCCTTGTAGGCGTTACCTGTTATGCCTATATCCCTGATTGTATTATTCCTTTCTCACATTGCTATAAAGAAATTTCTGAGACTGGGTAATTTATAAAGAAAACCTATTTAATTGGTTCACGTTTCCACAGGATGTACAGGAAGCATGGATGCTGGCATCTGCTCGGCTTCTGGGGAGGCCTCAATCATGGCAGAAGGTGAAAGGGGAAGCAGGCACATCATACATACCCAGAGCAGGAGGAAGAGAGGGGGCAGAGGGTGCTACAGACTTTTAAACAACCAGATCTCATGAGAACTCACTCACTATTAGGACATCATCCAGCGAGATGGTGTTAAACCATGAGAAACTGCCCCCATGATCCAATCACCTCACACCAGGCCCCGCCTCCAACATCAGGAATTACAATTCAACATGAGATTAGGGTGGCGGCACAAATCCAAACCATATCACTGATAAAGGAAATAATGTCACAGATGCTTTAAATCATTTGTCATCTCAGATCCATGATATAGCCCAGTTAGGCTCTTTGACTCATTCTCAAATTGAGTCAAATTGAGTCATTTAAAATACCTTCTCACTGGAGTGGTATTTTGCCAATAGGCATTATATAATAATTGTTGTTAGCTTCTGCTTTTTATGCTGTTGCGTACACTGAGGATGTGGTCTGTATGCACAAGCCATGGCTCTGCATTATAAACCTGTATAATTCTCCTCCCTCACTCAGGGACTCTCATGCAAGATTGGTGGAAAGAATGAAAGAGTTAGAAGATGGAATGGATTTTAGTATGACGGGTTCCCCACCTGCCTAGTCAAGGGCATCTGCCTGCTGCCTGAACCTTAAAGGCCAGAGAACGAGCCAAGGCCACGGGGCTCAGTGGACGAGCAGGTGAAACTAGTCTCATCACTTAAGCACAGTAGGCAAAAAGCCAGAAAATTGGCTTAAAAGTGGTTTAGAGACAAGGGACAGGGCAGACCTCTAAAGCTGTCCTGCTGCAGTCCAGGAGTGCCTCATATGTAAGTCCTAATAAACTCACCTACTCACTAGCTTGGTCTTGTCCAAATCAACTGTTGGTCTCTCAGCTCCCTATCAGTTTGGAGACTATTTTTTTCATATGATTCCAGGTTTTTCTCATCATGAGAAATAAATCATGATTTGGTTAAATTTTGTGGCCACAATTTCCTTTATATAATGCTCTCATCTTAAAATAGTGAACATTTGCTCATTTCCTTTCTTTGCCTAAAATAGTATGTAATTATTGGTATTTTTAATCCTAAATTACATAAAATCACTGAAAAGGAAAAATATTAATACCTTAAATTCTCATTATTTTAGGAGCTAATGATTGTGCTACCCCTGACAAAAAGGCAAAAAATAAAATAATGGTGGCAAAAATTATAGCCAATGAAGACTAACAAAGCATAACATCAAGGGCTTAATGCACAGATATTAAAACAGTGTTCCTTTTTACCTTTGAAATCAGCTATAAGCAGTCTTCATTTGAGAGAGTTTTTCAAGGTTAAGGACAGTCATTGCCATTTCTAACAGGTTGCTCAGATGTTGAGTAATTTCAGCTTTATTTCCCACAGACACTTTCAATTTTCTCACTAGAAGTAACAAATGGGTTCTTTGTAGTGAAGGAAAGCCAAGCCCAGGGCAATGGGACAGGAAGATCAAGTTTAAGGAGGCTGCCAGTGCCACATGGCCATTTCCACCGTATGAAGTCTCTAACTGCACGGTGCTATTATTGGCCACATTTCCAAATTCTTTCTGCATGCTCAACTTCTTCCTGGACCCTGCATGTTTCATCCAGTCAAATTCCCAAATTCTTGCTTCCCATTAAATTCCTCCTACAAAAACATTATTTTTGCCACTTCTTACAAGGGGTGGTGGCTAAAAGACAGGTCTAGAGCCAGGATGCCTGGATTTAAACCTTAGTTCAGCTACTTACCTGGAAAGGCTGTCAGCCCTCTGCATCTCAGTTTTCTCATTCCTCAGTTAATATTGGCAGCATCCTCATAGGTCTTATAGAGGTTATTCAATGAGTAAATGCACATGAAGTTCTTTGAGTGGTGCCTGGCACATCATGAGCACCATATAAGCATGTGTTTTTGCTAAATACACTTATTCTTGTGCATTTTATGTCCATATTTCACCCTCTTCCTTTATTAATTTTTTCTAGTACTCCTTGTAAAAATCTTCTATTTCTTCTACCTTCTGACAGAATGTTTTTCCATGGTTTTTCTGTAACTGAAAGCTCTCTTTTCTTAGCTAACACAGCTTCCAACCCACATCCTAAATAGGCTTCGTGATATTAATCAATATTAGAGAAATCTAGGATCTACAGTAGTGTTATGAAAATTTGAGCAGAAATGCCTTAAGGCTGAGCATGGATTGTCCATTGTGCCATTATTCCTACCATTGAATTCTGCATAGTAGAACATCTCTGTAGAACTTTAGTTCGCTTCCACAAATCGGTTCTTCCAAATTCAGAGTCATTATTCAAGTGGTTTCCAGTGAGTTATAAACAACATTCCTTTAGAAAGACCCTTTCTCATTTGGGCTCTGTTCCTGAAGAGGATCCTCAGGAATTAGGCTGGTGGGTTCTCAGTATATTTTATCAGTTCATCTTTTCCTAATTCAGCACAAGGATATGGGAGAGAAGTAACAAAACAGCATATCTTTTTTTCTTACTTAAAAAGAGTTGAGGCATTTTGTTGGGCATACTGAGTAGAACCAACTTGAAGGATATATTAATTCATACTTCTTTTACATTCAAATTAATGTCTCAAGCCACTCTCCTTCCAGCTCACAGGCAATCCAGTATTTCTACTTTGGAGCCTCCAAGAATTAATCAAGAATTATGGATGCTTGCTAAGTGTTTATAGAGAACATTGCTTCTCTTGTGTTGGTGCAGACATTTTAAAACTCAGAGTTATTATTTCATTAAGATTGGAAACCCCATAACTGCCTCTGAAACATCTACTTTAGAAGTGGTTGCTTTTTTTTTATATAGCTACCATAAAGGAAGGCCTCAGGGATTCTCTGCTCATAGTGATATCAGTTTTGGAGAAGTTGACTCTTGATAGAAATAGTTGTACAATTTATGTGCTGGGGAAAGAGTCTACTGCCCCTCTACCACCAGTGTTAGTGTAAATTTCAAGCTAACCTCTCCATGTCATGTTCAGGTTGAGGTTACTCTATGCTTGAGATCATAAATCTTCAGCCTTGGGTTACACTCGTATGCTCTTGTCATTGCAAAGCATTTGTATCTGGGCATAAAAAGATTTTCTTCTTCAGTCACACTGTGGGCCATAGTCAGCCCTCTACCAGCATTGGTCCATACCCCTCTTCATATGGGGGAAACATATTTAAGTTGTTTCTTAAATTGTGCCAACCGGGTTACCACAGTCCCTTCACATGTGAGGATATATTTAGAGTCTTTCTTATTTTTCTATTAGAAGTAATGCTGGAATGAATATCTTTTTACATATATATTGCATATTTGCCCAATTATTATGTTAGAATAAAATTTTAGAACCCCTATGATTGAAGCGAAGATTAAATATTTCTAAAGACTGTGGCACATATTTCCAAAGGACTTTTAGATTTCTTGTATATTTTGTCCTTTTGCCAATGTGTTGGAAGAAACATAATTTACACCAACTCATTAACCGCATCTTAAAAGCATCTTGCAGTTTTCAAAGAAAGCCTTTGCACATGCTTTAATTTTCATATCAATCTTGTGAAGCTATCAATATTATTTCTATCTTACCTATAATAACAATGAAACAGCAGATTTAACTAACATGATTAAGATCAAACAGGTAATACTTGGCTGAGGTGCTATTTGAATTTGAATAATATGGAATACCTTTGTGTATTTATTCATCCTCTTTTTCTGTATGCATTTGTTGAGCACCAATAATGTGTCAGGCACTGTGCAGGGAGCAGGGTGTGTGCCACTTAGGTGGAAGATAAGCTCTCTGACACCATAGAACTTACATTTTAGGAGGAATGAAGACATTAACAATATTTGCATATTTATAAATAAGAAATATTGAGATTGTGATAAGTACATATTGGAGGTATCTGAGAAAATATAATGGGGAGATTATAACTTAGTGAGAGCAGTCAGCAGGGCACAAGAAACATGGCATGCCAAAGGGACTACAGAAAACCACTATAGCCAGAGGTAGAGAGTGAGAAGCTGCATGGCATGAGATGAAGCTGGAGAATTAGAGACCAGACTGTGTAGAGCTCACTGGCCCCACGCTTCCCCATTTTTCAGTGCTGGAGAATCAGTTTTGTTTGTTTCATTTTTTTTGGCACAATACTTACATAAAATAAGGTAAATAATACATTACTAAAAACTAAACAAATTTTAAAGTACATAAAATATAAGCTCCAAGTATATGTTTAGTTTATAGACATAAAACTACTCTGTGAAATCACCATCAGAATGTCTAGATGCTTGCTCTTGGTTTCTGTTCTGATCTCCCTGCAGAGCATCAACAGTCCAGGAAACTGGGCCGCAGAAGGCACACCAGGTAGCAGAACTCTAGGCCACGGCTATGCCTAAGAGCAATAAAAGGAAGCACCTGGTTAACATTATTGGGAGTGTGTTTTGAGATGATCACTCTGGCTGCCGGGGGGAGAAAAGTGGATTTGGGTGGATGAATTAGGAAGTGAATTCATAGGACAGAGAGTGATGATGATAGTGTGGGCCAATGTTGTAGGTGAGATTTCAAAAATAGCCCCTTAAGACATCCCACCCTAATCTCTAGAATCTATGAATATTAGATATTGTACCACTGATTTAGTTATGTTATATGCACAGTTGACCTTAAGGTAGGAAAATTATCTGGATGCATCTGCTCTAATCACTTGAGTCCCGAAAAGAGCTTAGAGAGCTTTCTCCAGCTGGTTGTGGGAGGAGCAGTCAGAGACCTTGAGAGCAGAAGAAGAATTCACTGCACCATTGCTGACTTGAAGTTTGAGGGTACTCTGTGATGAAGAATGTGCACAGGTGGCCTCAAGAAGCAAGGAACAGTCCTCCACTGACAGCCAGCAAGGAAATGGGGACTTCGATGCTAAAATTGCAAGAAGCTAAATTCTAGCAAGAAGAGGAATGATCTTGTAAAGGGACTCCAAGCTCCAGATGACAATGCAGCTGGCTGACACTTTGATTTCAGCCTGAGCAGAGAACCTAGCCACACCCTGCTAAACTTCTAATCTTCAGCACTGTGACCTAATATTATGGGTGTTGTTTTAAGCTGCTGAGTTTGTGTTGATTTGTTATACAGCAATAGAAAACCAATACAGCCAGAATGGTGCCAATGGAGATTATAAAGAAGAGGATAGATGGATTTTGGCAATAATTTAGTAAGTAAAATTCATGTGAGATAGTGATTTGATATAAGAGATAAAGAAGAAGTGTTGAAGATGACTCCTAAATGTCTGGCTTATATGACTAGATGGATGATGGTTCCATTTACTGAGATGATAGAACATACCAGAAGAGGATCAAGTTAAAAGGGAAAAAAGATTATGATTTAATTTTTTTTGGCCTGATTTGTTTTGAAGTGACTGTGATCCATCTGAGAAGAGCTGTCAGCTGTCAGCCAAGCAGTTGTATTTATAGACCTAGAACTCAACAAGAGGTGTGGGCTAGGAATGAAAATGTGTGAGTTATCTGTATAGAAGTGATGATTAGAGCCCTGGGTGAGGTTAACACAGAGTAAGTAGAAAGTGCATTTAGGACAGAGCATGAGGCTGTAAAGACCTCAGAGAAGAGGAAAAGCCTGGAAAGAGAGGGATCCCTGAGAAGTTGGGGCAAAGCCAGGGGAGTGTTAGATCAAGGAACTTGGATTAGTTCCTAATGCTGCTGTAACAAATTACTACCAGTTAGGTGCTCTAACAAAACATAAGTTTATTATCTCCCAGTTCTGACAGTCAAAAATCTGACACAGATCTCACCAAGTAAAATCACATTGGTAGGCTGCATTTCTTTCTGGAAGTGCTAGGTAGAATTGATTCCTTTGCTTTCTCCAGCTTCTACAGGCTACTAGCATTCCTTGGCTCAAGGCCCCTTCCTCCATCTTCAAAGCCAGCAACATCAGGTCAAGTTCTTTTCATCCTTCCATCTCTCTGCTTCTCTCTCCTGCACCTCCTTCTTCCACTTTTGAGGCCCTTTGTCGTTACATTGGGCCGTCCTGGATAATACAAGATTTTAAGGTCATCTGATTAGCAAACTTAATTTTATCTTAACTCCTCTTTTCCATATAACATAACATAGTCACAGGTCCTAGGGACTAGGACGTGGACATCTTTTGTTGTCATTACTCTGCTTACTACAGAGGCTAAGGATTTATCTACACAATGTGTAATATAATAATCTTGAAGAGAGCTGGCTGTATGAATGGTAAACGCAGAAGTAATAAATAGTTCAGCAGGTATAGAGTACAGTGAGAATGAAGTCAGAATGGAGTGACTATGAAAAACCTTGAGAAGTTCAGCTATGAATGAATAAAAGGAAGTAGAATAAAGAAAAGGAATAAAAGGAAGTAGCTATGGGTGGTTTAGGATCTGGGAAGAATTATTTTATGGGAAGGGATCAACATGTTTAAATAGCCAATGTGAAAGATTCAGTTGAGAGATCTATACAACAGAGAGAACAGATACTCATTTGCTTAAACTTCCTGATAAGACAGGTAGGGGCTAAGCATAAGCCTGTGTTTCCCTCTGTTAGAAATAGAAGATATGAAGACAGATAGGTATACAGATAAATACATTTATATGCTTATTAGCAAAAATCTGAAAAGTTCACTTTTTATGTCTTCTTTTCCCACTCTAAATGCCTATCAGAAAAAGAAAATTGGGTTTACAAACTAGGAACACAATCATTAAAAATAAACATAGCATATGATATGGTTTGGCTCAGTGTCCCCACTCAAATCTCATCTTGAGTCGTAATTCCCATAATCCCCACATGTCGAGGGAGGGATCTGGTGGGAGGTAATTGGATCATGGGGACAGTTTCCCTCATGCTGTTCTGATGATAGTGAGTGAGTTCTCACAAGATTTGATGGTTTTATAAGTGTTTGACAGTTCTTTCTTTAGATGCCCTTTCTCTCCTGCCACCTTGTGAAGAAGGTGCCTGCTACCTCTTCATCTTCTACCATAATTGTAAGTTTCCTGAGGCCTCCCAAGCCATGCAGAACTGTGAGTCAATTAAACCTCTTTTGTTTATAAATTACCCAGCCTCAGGTATTTCTTCATAGCAGTGTGAAAATGGACTAATACAGCATATAATAATCATGTTTCCCCAGTGGATGAAAAATTCTGCCTGCTCAGTGAAAACGTTGACCTCACCCTGCACATAAAGGAGATAGCTCCCTAGTGAGGCCACATTTTATGTCCCATCTAGGTTTATTGGATACTTTATAGTATTTGGGAAACATAAACCATTTCCCACTAGTGCTATCATCTTAAAACACTTTGGAGTTTTGACTGAATAACTGACTAAACAGCAGTTTGTTAGATGAATGATGTAACCAAGCAATTTTTAATGGAGTCTCAGAAGATTTTGAGGAAAAGAAAATGTGCTGCCAATGGAAACAGACATGGATGTGGAATGAAGAAATTTATATTTTCACATCTCTGGCTCAATTCCTTACTAAACTAAGGGTCAAAGTCCCTATTAAGACCTAGAGTGCGAGGCAATCAGTGAGTATTTTGCATTTGGAAAGTCTAAGGCAGCAGGTAACAGATGCTAACCTTTTGTGCTTTGTAAATAGGACAGGTATTGTATGTGTACCAATTGGAGGAGACATCACTCAGTAGTAGGCCCTAGTCAGGGTTGACAGATAAAATATAGGACTTCCAGTCAAATTGAAACTGCCGTTAAAGAACAAAATTTTTTTAGCATAAGTATGTAGCAAATATTGCATAAAACATATGTATACTAAAAAATGTGTTGTTTATCTGAAATTCAAATTCAAATTTAAGTGGGCTTCCTCTATTTATACTTGCTAAATATCTTCTATCTGGCTATGCAAGAATATTTTGTACAAAGACAAATCTGGATTCATGGGCTGAAAAATAATATTTGAGACACTTTCAGACATGACAAGTAAGATCATATTGTATGAAATCCAAAATGCCAGTGTTTCTGGGATATTTCACCAGCTCATGGGGATAATCAACACTATGTTTACAGTTTAAATAGGGTTCAAACAGTCGTTCTAGGAAATGGCTTATGGTCACTACATGTATTTGGGCCATGGATTTCCTTGGGGTCTTTCCTGTAAAGATATTAGGACTAATTTTCAATGAGTTTTTTGTTTTGGTATAATATACAATATTGCAGAAAGATAGGCTATGTATTTAGTATGTTATCAACCCATCAATGAACAGCCGAAATAAAAGTGAACTTAACATAAACCAAATCTTTTTAGGACAGCCTCCTTTTCCAGTTATATTAAGAAGCCAGCAGAAAGTTAAAAGAGTTGACACCAAGCCCTATGACCAGCTTGAATTTCAGTTCCTTAAACTCTATTAGTACTTATTCATTCATATGTCCAACAAATATTAATGAATGATTACATTGAAACAAGCAGGGAAGATTTTATATTGCAAAGGACAGGAAGAAAGTGCTTAGATTAAAATGCAGAAAGGAGGCCAGTGTGGCTAGAGCAGAGTGGGGGTTGGGGAACGTGACAGAAGATGAACGGAGAGAAGTCCACTGGAAAGACCAACAGGGCTTTGTACGTCAGACTAAGGAGCTCAGTTTTATTCTTACCTTGTTGGGAAGCCTTTAGGTTGCTATAAACATCACATTGTACCCCATAAATATATAATTATTATTTGTCAATTAAAAATAAAATTTAATTTTTTAAACATGACAGTGCTGAACTGTAAGAAAACAAAATGAAAAAACTTGTAACATTTGATGTGAATCATCATGACTTATTAAATACCCTCTGTGTCCAAATAAAATGGTTTTGATCTGCCAATATGGCAAAATACAGAAAATACCAGAACAAAATTAATAGACATGGATATCAATCAGGGAAGTGAAAAATATGCAAAAAGAGTTATAATATCACATCAACTATCATAATAAATGTGAATAAAATAAATTTTCTTACTAAAAATAACAATGCTCTCATATTAGCCAATGACAAAGAAATTCAACAAAAGGATTAGAGATTGTTTTACTCCTAAAGAGAGATGTTCATAGATGTTGCTAATTGAGCAGTTTTATAATAAATTTTCATTTCTAATTTGTTATTTAAACATACTATTATATATTAAGCCTAACTTTTCAAACTTCAAGGTAAAATACTGATTTCCAGAGATTCTGTAATAATTAAAATACGAATTCCCTCATACTTGAAAAAAATAAATTTTTTTCACAGCCATCTTAGAAAATACGTGAATGTTCAACTTTTGGACTGACACCTAATAAGCAACATTTTATTCCTAAAGGAGAGATTTTTTAGGTTGGTAATGAGGAAGTGAAAAAACAGAAATTTGTAGGAAAAAGATCTATATATAACCCATATGGTTATACATAATTGAAATTCTAAAATATACCTGGGTCTTCCAGGATACTGAAAGCTAATTATTAAGGTGAGAAGAACTGACTTAATAGTGAAGAGAAGTGACTTCAACCTTCCTCCACCTGAAAGGTACTGCAGACACAGGGCAGTGTGTGTGTGTGTGTGTGTGTGTGTGCGCGCACACAGGTGCGCACATTTTGCAGAATGGTGGTGAGAGCTGTGTTAAAAACACAATGTGATGAGTATTTTAAATCCTATGTTTTCCTGTAGTAATAAGAGAACAGTCTTATAATTTCTTTCTGACTGTACTCAGTAAGCAATTTATAAATGAATACAAGGGAAAAGGCATGTGATTTTAGTTAACTATTAACCGACATGGCTAAGGGTAGTTTTTAAGACATTACTTGAGATATTGGAAGGGGAAATTCCTGTGGACATAGCACACCTTATGCTTTATGTCACAGGTATGAACCGTTTCCTAGAGAACTCCTAGGGAATAAATTCGGAATTTTATTTTTATCATTAAGGGGGAAAAAGTCTTATATGTATTAGAAAGTTTATTATAACAGTGATCAAGCACTTAGAAATTTCTGTCTTCTTTGT
Organism: Pongo pygmaeus; assembly: GCF_028885625.2. Taxonomy (NCBI): domain Eukaryota; kingdom Metazoa; phylum Chordata; class Mammalia; order Primates; family Hominidae; genus Pongo; species Pongo pygmaeus. Next base: position 128,973,114 of record NC_072384.2, read on the forward strand.
TTAAATTGAGGAGACAAGTTATTGGCTGTCATTAATGATATTCCAGTAAGAATGTCCCTAACCTGGAAAACCGATCAGCTAATTTCCACTTGTCATACCTTCCCATTACTGATATTATAAATGTGTCCCTAACCTAGAATATATTCTACATCAGAATGAAAGTTCATTCTTCTCTTACCGTGTGAATGGTAGTTAACAGTCCTGAAAGCTTCTCAACTGGAACAATTTCCAAAATAACTTTAAAAAATTCACTCTTTCTCAATGTTTTCTAAGTAACATAGAAATAATTAACTGCAAATTTTGTTGAGTTCTTGATCATCTGGGAAATCAAGATGAAGCACAAAGGATATGTTAGTTGCTGAACAAATGAGCCAATTTATCTCATGAACAAAAAGCAGATTGTTGTCAAAGGATGCATTTTATTTTTTTTATTTTTATTTTTTTACTGTTACAATTATGCCTAAAAGGACACCATGATTACAGTGCAATGTTCCTCAATCAGACCATATCCTTGCTTAGGAAAGCAGGAGGTTGCTTGTGAGACTGTAATGATTTTCCTTCTTATCAACTGTGAATCATGTCTTTCATCCCTGTAATTAAGGCCTTTGATATGCGTAACAGTCAATAGAGTTGAGATAATAAAACAAATCAAGCCAAATATCCTGTTGTTGAATTTAGAACAGCTACAACAAATGTTGATCTCCTTTTCCTTCAATTTGTGCGTATGAAAAAATGTTATTCTAGAAATACTCAGACTTAGATTTGAAGGTATTGAAAAAGTCAAGATATTGTCCATGTTTTTAGAAATGTTGTATATCATATTAGTGGAAGATAAAAATCAATTCCTTTATTTGAAGATCTCTGATTACCTTAAACATAAAAGTTGCATGTTCAACAGGATATATTTCTACTATTTTAATACTTAAATACATTAATATTTAGGAAGGCTGTGATGTTTAATATTTTCCATTAAATGAAAGCTCATGCTCAGAAACCTTGCTATTTAGATATTTAATTTATTTTATTCACCCACGCATTCTGTGTACCAGGTACCATGATGGACTTTTGCATATATGATTTCTCATCCTCAACATTACTCTGCAAGGTTAATTTTATTATTCTCATTCTACATATGGGGAAATTTAATCTGAGAAGAAGTAAGTGGCTTCCCAAAGAGAAACAGCAAGAATATGGCAGAGTTGGCCTTCAAATGAAGTACAGTGGGGAGGTTGGGATGAGCAGAGGGAAAGGAGATGTCTTGGGAGAATGCTTCTTAACATTAGTGTTGGTAAGGCAATAACTTAAAAAGATTAGAGGAAACATAGCAACGAGGCAAGTGAAATATCAGTTATCAGACCACAAGTTCTCTAAATAATATAATCAACAAGCTTCACCTCTGTAGGGGGTAGTTTCCCCCACCAAACAAAGCCACACTCCTCAGTCCTTCCTTCCATAGAATCTGTGATGTTTCTATGTTAGTTAAAACATATGTTTCTCTTGCTATAAAGGTCATTTTTTTTCTCTTTAAATCGCATGCTCTCAATGGGTCCACAGAATGACCCTTATCTCAGTTGCATTTTTAGATTATAATTTTATGTATAGACTGTGCCTACCTTCACTATTCTGTCTGAAAACATGCTTATCGATGACTCTAAGACGTACTGTGAGGTTTGCAGCTGATAAAAACGAATACTTTCTCATTTGAGGGTCTCAGGGTAAATATCATCAGTAAAATATGTGAACTTCATTGCATGCAAGTTGTGACAGCTATTTTGTTTGTTCAGAAGTTTAAAGAATTGCTTTTCAGTATTTCAACTGTGCTCTGAATAAATTAAGTTGCCAGAGAGCTCAGTTTCATGGATGTAGTTACCTGGAGCATAGTTCTGATAAAAACCAAGACCATAACTTCAGTTCTCACACATATGGGCTGGTTTCCACCAGGGCAAAAGCTTGGACCCATAGTCACAGATGAACAATAGTGCTGGTTTATTGCATACAAGTTTGTTATGCATATGAGTTTCTTCAATTAAACCAGGAACAAGGTATCTATATAAGGGATGATGTTGGCTATGAAAGCAGGAGTGATAGAGTGTAAATTTTTGGCAAACTCACAATAATATAGTTTTCATATAAAACAGACCACAATCACATTTTTTTATTCTTTTTTTTAAAATTATACTTTAAGTTTTAGGGTACATGTGCACAACGTGCAGGTTTGTTACATATGTATACATGTGCCATGTTGGTGTGCTGCACCCATTAACTCATCATTTAACATTAGGTATATCTCCTAATGCTATCCCTCCCCGCTCCCCTCACCCCACAACAGGCCCCAGTGTGTGATGTTCCCCTTCCTGTGTCCAAGTGTTCTCATTGTTCAATTCCCACCTATGAGTGAGAACATGCAGTGTTTGGTTTTTCGTCCTTGCCATAGTTTGCTGAGAATGATGGTTTCCAGCTTCATCCATGTCCCTACAAAGGACATGAACTCATCCTTTTTTATGGCTGCATAGTATTCCATGGTGTATATGTGCCACCTTTTCTTAAGCCAGTCTATCATTGTTGGACATTTGGGTTGGTTCCAAGTCTTTGCTATTGTGAATAGTGCTGCAATAAACACACCTGTGCCTGTGTCTTTATAGCAGCATGATTTATAATCCTTTGGGTATATACCCAGTAATGGGATGGCTGGGTCAAATGGTATTTCTAGTTCTAGATCCCTGAGGAATCGCCACACTGACTTCCACAATGGTTGAACTAGTTTACAGACCCACCAACAGTGTAAAAGTGTTCCTATTTCTCCACATCCTCTCCAGCACCTGTTGTTTCCTGACTTTTTCATGATCGCCATTCTGACTGGTGTGAGATGGTATCTCATTGTGGTTTTGATTTGCATTTCTCTGATGGCCAGTGATGATGAGCATTTTTTCACGTGTCTTTTGGCTGCATAAATGTCTTCTTTTGAGAAGTGTCTGTTCATATCCTTTGCCCACTTTTTGATGGGGTTGTTTGTTTTTTTCTTGTAAATTTGTTGGAGTTCTTTGTAGATTCTGGATATTAGCCGTTTGTCAGATGAGTAGATTGCAAAAATTTTCTCCCATTCTGTAGGTTGCCTGTTCACTCTGATGGTAGTTTCTTTTGCTGTGCAGAAGCTCTTTAGTTTAATTAGATCCCATTTGTCAATTTTGGCTTTTGTTGCCATTGCTTTTGGTGTTTTAGACATGAAGTTCTTGCCCATGCCTATGTCCTGAATGGTATTGCCTAGGTTTTCTTCTAGGGTTTTTATGGTTTTAGGTCTAACATTTAAGTCTTTAATCCATATTGAATTAATTTTAGTATAAGGTGTAAGGGAGGGATCCAGTTTCAGCTTTCTACATATGGCTGGCCAGTTTTCCCAGCACCATTTATTAAATAGGGAATCCTTTCCCCATTTCTTGTTTTTGTCAGATTTGTCAAAGATCAGATGGTTGTAGATATGCGGCATTATTTCTGAGGGCTCTGTTCTGTTCTGTTGGTCCATATCTCTGTTTTGGTACCAGTACCATGCTGTTTTGGTTACTGTAGCATTGTAGTATAGTTTGAAGTCAGGTAGCATGATGCCTCCAGCTTTGTTCTTTGTGCTTAGGATTGTCTTGGCAATGCGGGCTCTTTTTTGGTTCCATATGAACTTTAAAGTAGTTTTTTTCCAATTCTGTGAAGAAAGTCATTGGTAACTTGATGGGGATGGCACTGAATCTATAAATTACCTTGGGCAGTATGGCCATTTTCATGATATTGATTCTTCCTATCCATGAGCATGGAATGTTCTTCCATTTGTTTGTGTCCTGTTTTATTTCATTGAGCAGTGGTTTGTAGTTCTCCTTGAAGAGGTCCTTCATGTCCCTTGTAAGTTGGATTCCTAGGTATTTTATTCTCTTTGAAGCAATTGTGAATGGGAGTTCACTCATGATTTGGCTCTCTGTTTGTCTGTTATTGGTGTGTAAGAATGCTTGTGTTTTTTGCACATTGATTTTGTATCCTGGGACTTTGCGCATCAGCCCTAGAAGAAAAAAGATCCCTCTGGAGGGAAGATTGAAGTGTAGCATGTAGAAGAAAATGTTCTGTGGGCCATATGCTCTGTGGGTGAGCCACTGGCAAACCACAGCATTGGAAAGAAACTGAACTTCAGTGTGACACACGTTTTGTGTTCATTGTACTGGAGGGAAAGCAATGAGTGAGTATGATTATTGGATTATGTCATAGGACATGGAATATTTGTTACCAAAAGCAGGGTAGAGTTTGAGGGTAATTTTTAAAAATTTCTCTCTTGATGACCGTTTTACTCTACATGATGTGTTGATGCATGCCGTCGGCTTGCCTTTTTCCTAACCCTCCAACCCTGTGTCTTAGGAAACCAGAAGTATTAATCACTGATATTGAAAACACATTTGTTCCTGGAAACTTGCTTAGTTCCTTATGCACATTATATCATTTAAGCATAAGCACAGACTTCTGAGTTCAGTACTGGTAATTTATTGATGGGAAAATGAAGGCTTAGAGACATTGTGGAACTTGCTAAGGTTTACATGACTAAGTGGCAGAGGAAGGATTTGAACCAAGGACTAAATACAGGCTATAACCATAAGTCACTAAACTCTCTCCAGTAAAAGTTCAAAAGCTACACTCAACGATTTATAGGAACCTATGTTTACATACTAATGAGGCTAATACAAAGCTGGCAATGATATATTCTATCTGGGCAGGATGCATGGTGATTTGTTTTTTAGAGAATTAGGTGCTACTAGGAAATATGTGAGCTCTGGCGTTCTGTTCTTCATGGGCAACTTGAGGGGAAATTGTCCATCCTCATGTCTTTGTTTGTGTTTGTTTATATGCCTTTTTGCTTCACTGCTAATGTGGCATATTATTTCATAATCACAGCAAGACTGATTTATAGAAAAATAAAATTATATACAAGTATTTCATGGTTTAGTAAACAACAATCTTCAAACTACTTAGTGATGTTATTATTATTGTCATTATGACCTTGACTGTTGTCATTCAATATACAAATAAACTTGCTCATATCACCGCTGGGAATTTTTTATCCAACTTCCTAATTTCAGGCAATACTAGATTGTGAAAATCACAAGCTAGCTTGTGGATATAAGACAGGGAAGAGGAATTCCTTCATCTTTTAATTAATGTTTAAAAAGTTGTTATTCTGTGTTAGAAATAACACATACTTTTGAACAGGGATATATATAAACTTAACCAATTCATAATGTCTTTTTTTTTTGACTTTCACATTTGTCAAATGCCAATATAATAGCTTCAATTTATCTAGCTGTTGTGAGAATTAAATGAGATTATAGAGTGCACCTTATTAACAGAAATATTTTTAAATCTAAACAAGTAATATTATTTGGTACTATTCTCATTGTACCGAGTTAAAGCAATTTTCTTGTACATTTTTAAGGAATAAACACACAAAATTAGCCAAAATACTGACATATATCCAACCAACAGTGAATCCAATTTCAGTGCATTATGAAGGGAAATCAAGGCATAAAAACGTCAAGTGTGTTTCAATTTAAGAAAAGAGAAACTATTCGGGTTAGAAAAAGAGTTTGGAAGGTGCATCATCAGAGGATCAGTGAAAAAAGAAAACAGAAATTATCCTAGGTATTTTAGGCAGAATGGCAGTTAAGTATGGAATTAGATGATTTTAAACCCTTGGGAAGCACTGGGGAGCAATAATTCTAGCTTCAGGAAATCAGGATGTTTCAGGGATCACAAGAAACTGCAGCTGATCATCTCAGTTCCTACAACAGTAAAACAGGTATTCTTAAGAGAATGCCCAGAAGGCACAGCAAAACTCAAGACTTTCCGAGTCTACTACTGCCTGTCAACATCTCAAGAGTGCAAAAGCTCCTTCCCTCCCCATTCCCAATCCTCCACAAATACCCCTCCCAGCATAATCCAAACCACAAGACTGCTGGCATGAAAGTTTAGAAAAGGTAGTTTCCAGGCTTCCAGCTTCTGTAGAACAAGAGCCAACTTAGAAGGGCAGAACGGTGCTGAGTGCCAGAGGATATTCTCAGGAAAGTCAAGATAATAATAGAAATATGGGGACACTGAAGAAAGCTGTTTGTGGCAAGAATAAAAAACGTAAGTCCATTTGAGGCTGACTCTAGGAAGAGTTTCTTTTGAACAGTAAAAAATTTATAAAATTGAATTCAGTGGGAAATGTATGTATTTCTTACATTGAATTAGATATTAAATTGACATTTAAAATTAATATGAATGTCATTTACTTTATGTGCCATCTTAATAAATGTTTACTTATTTTAAAAGTAAACTACTGCTGTGTCAGTGTTAATTCCAGGAGATTTAATTGTATTGTTCATTTCCTTTCACTCTTTTTTCTCTAATCTTGTCTTCTCACTTTATTTCATTAATTTGATCTTCAATCACTGATATGGTTTCTTCCACTTGATTGAATTGGCTATTGAAGCTTATGCGTGCATCACGAAGTTCTCCTGCCATGGTTTTCAGCTCCATCAGGTCATTTAAGGTCTTCTCTACAATGTTTATTCTAGTTAGCCATTCATCTAACCTTTTTTCAAGGTTTTTAGCTTCCTTGCGATGGGTTAGAACATGCTCCTTTAGCTTGGAGAAGTTTGTTATTACGGACCTTCTGAAGCCTACTTCTGTCAACTCGTCAAACTCATTCTCCATCCAATTTTGTTCCCTTGTTGGCAAGGAGCTGCGATCCCTTGGAAGAGAAGAGGTGTTCTGTTTTTGGAATTTTCAGCTTTTCTGCTCTGGTTTCTCCCCATCTTTGTGGTTTTATCTACCTTTGTTCTTTGATGTTGGTGACCTACAGATGGGGTTTTGGTGTGGATGTCCTTTTTGTTGATGTTGATGTTTATGCTATTCCTTTCTATTTGTTAGTTTTCCTTCTAACAGTCAGACCCCTCAGCTGCAGGTCTGTTGGAGTTTGCTGGAGGTCCACTCCAGACCCTGTTTGCCTGGGTATCACCAGCGGAGGCTGCAGAACAGCAAATATTGCTGCCTGATCTTTCCGCTGGAAGCTTTGTCCCAGAGGGGCACCCACCTGTTTGAGGTGTCTGTTGGCCCCTACTGGGAGGTGTTTCCCAGTCAGGCTACACGGGGGTCAAGGACCGCTTGAGGAGGCAGTCTGTCTGTTCTCAGAGCTTGAACACTGTGTTGAGAGAACCACTGCTCTCTTCAGGGCTGTCACACAGGGATGTTTAAGTCTGCAGAAACTGTCTGCTGCCTTTTTTTCTGCTATGCCCTGCCCCCAGAGGTGGAGCTGAGCTGTGGTGGGCTCTGCTCAGTTTGTGCTTCCCTGCTGCTTTGTTTACACTGTGAGCTACTCAAGCCTCAGTAATGGTGGACACCCCTCCCCCCGCCAAGCTCCCGCACCCCAGGTGGATCTCAGACTGCTGCGCTAGCAGTAAGCAAGGCTCTGTGGGTGTGGGACCCGCCAAGCCAGACGTGGGAGGGTATCTCCTGGTCTGCCGGTTGCTGAGACCATGGGAAAAGTGCAGTATTTTGTCAGGAGTGTACTCATTTCTCCAGGTATGGTCTGTCATGGCTTCCTTTGGCTAGGAAAGAGAAATTCCCCAACCCCTTGTACTTCCTGGGTGAGGTGATGCCCCGCCCTGCTTCAGCTTGCCCTCCATGGGCTGCACCCACTGTCCAACCAGTCCCAATGAGATGAACCAGGTACCTGAGTTGGAAATGCAGAAATTATCCATCTTCTGCATCGGTCTCGCTGGGAGCTGCTGCAGACCGGAGCTGTTACTATTCGGCCATCTTGGAAGTGACTCTCTTCTGCCTTTTCTTTTCAGCAGTTTTACAATAATAGGCTGTGTGTGTGTGTGTGTGTGTGTTTGTGTGTGCCAGTTGGAAAATATTTTTAGCCATTAGCACTTCAAATATTGCTTCTTCCTTGTTCTCTCTTTCTGGGAATCTTATTACATGTATATTACAAGTTTTAACCTAGACTGTCTTGTTGTTTTCTCTATTTTTTATTCTTTTTTGCTCTCTATCCATTAGTATAGATATTTTCTATTAATCTTTTTTTTTTACTTCACTGATCTTGATTTCTGTTAAGCCCAATCTGTGTTGTCTACCTATTGGGTTCCTAATTTCAATTATTACATTTCTTTTATAGTTTTAGAATTTCTGATTATTTAAAAAATAAATTATAGTTTTCTAATAAAATTCTTCACTTTTTATCTATTTATCAGACTTATTAATCACCATTATTCTAAAGTCAGCATCTGGTCATTTCAAATGAATCAACTGTGGGTATTTGTTTGTTTTATTTAAATTCTGGACATTTTAATAAAAATTGAGAGACTCTGGATGATATCTTTTTCATAAAATGTTTACCCTATCTCCAGGTAGGCAGCTTGAAAGCAAATAGATCACCTTAATGCAACCAAGAATGAAGCTGCTTTGAAACTGGGTTTCAGTTTTTTAGTAAGGTTTAGTGTGCATCAGTTTAATCTCGTCTACTAGGAATGAAGTTTTCCATAGGACTTAGCTGAGACCTAGGATGTCTACTAGAGATACTTTTTGTTGGGTTCTAACTGTAATTTTTTTGTCTTCTCAAAACTATACCACTTAAAAATATGTTTTAATGTTTAGGAGCTTTCTGCTGACATTCTCGTTTTTTTTTTGTTCTGCTCAACTTAAGAACTTAGCAAATTCTGTAAGGCTGAAAAACACAGCATTTAACTCTCTTCTCTGTGTCTCCCTCATTTCTATGATTTGCCCCCTCAATCTGACTGCATAGGCAACCTCAAATGTCACTTTTATCATCTTGATCCCCTTGAGATTTTCAAAAGTTGTGCTCTCCCTTCTATCTCATAGACATAGACATCAATAATATTTCTCAATTCTTTCCATAAATCAACAACCTTCCAAAATACAGATGGAAAAACAACTTGCAGAATGTCAGTTAACTTCTATGCTATTCTTTTTCTTCCTAGATCTTACTTGCTTAAGTATGGGTTGCCTCATCAGCTCTCCAGTGACTTCAAATAGATATTTTTTGTGTATGTGTTGTCCAACATTTTCTGTTTGTTCTTGGCCAAATAATTTGTCATCCACGATCTACTGCATCATGGTTGGTTGTAGAAGTACACAATTATCGAATAGTTCATGAATTATAATATGCACAAAATGATATGTTTTTCCAGTTACTTTGATTTCTTAGATAAAATAGATTTCATAGGTGTAATGACTATATTTTTATGTTTTATCCTTTTTTTCTTTTTGAACTTTTACTATTGAATCAGGGGGTCATATGCAGGTTTGTTACAAAGGTATATTTTATGATGCTGAGGTTTGGAATGTGACTAAACCCTTCATGTGAATAATGAGCATAGTACCCAGAGGTAGTTTTTCAGCTCTTTCTCCCCTTCCTCTCTCCCCTTCTAGTAGTCTCAAGTGTCTGTTTTTCCCATCTTTATGTCTACATGTACCCAATATTTAGCTCCCGCTTGTAAGTGAGAACATGCAGCATTTGGTTTTCTGTTTCTGCATTACTTTCCTTAGGATAATGGGCTCCAACTGCAACCAAAATGCTGCAGAGGACATGATTTTTTTTTAATAACTAAAGAGTATTCCATGGTATATATGTAGTACACTTTCTTTATCCAATCCACCATTGATGGGCACCTTGGTTGATTCCATGTTTTTGTTCTTGGGAACATTGCTGCAATGACCATTCGGGTGCATGTGTCCTTCTGGTAGAATAATTTATTTACTTTTAGATATTAAATATATACCCAGGAATGGAATTGCTGGGTTAAATAATAATTCTTGTTTGTATTGAGATTACTTATGAGGACTCAGCCATAAATTCTTTGTCAAGTCTGATATCAAGAAAGATATATCCTAGGTTTTCTTCTAGGATTTTTGTATTTTGAGGTCTACCTTGAAGTCTTTCATACGCCTTCAGTTAATTTTTGTATATGGTGATAGGTAGGAGTCTAGTTTCATTGTTCCACATATGGATAGCCAGTGTCACCAGCACCATTTATTGAATAGAGAGTCTTTTCCCCATTGATACTTTTTGTTGAGTTTGCTGAAGATCAGACTGTAAGTGTTATAATTGCTTGTAGATGTGAGGCTTTATTCCTGAGTTCTCCAGTGTATTCCATTGGTTTATGTATCTATTTTTGTACCAGTACCATGCTATTTTAGTTACTGTAGCCTTGTGGTATAGTTTGAAGTCAGAAATTGTGATGCCTGTGGATTGTTCTTTTTGCTTAGGATTGCTTTGGCTATCTGGGCTCCTTTTTGGTTCCATGTAAATTTTAGAATAGTGATTTATAGTTCTGTGAAAAATGACATTTGTACTTTGGTAGGAATAACATTGAATTTGTAGATTGTTTTAGGCAGTATGGTCATTTTAATAATATTGATTTTTCTAATCCATGAACATAGAATGTTTTTCCACTTTTTTGTGTCATTTCTAATTTCTTTAGCAATCTTTTTTTAGTTCTTCTTGCAGAGATCTTTCACCTCCTTGGTTAGAGGTATTCCTAGGTATTTCACGTTTTTTTGTGTGGCCATTGTAAATGGAATTGTCTCCTTGATTTTGCTCTCAACTAGAACCTTATTGATGTATATAAATGCTATTGATTTTTGTACATTGATTTTGTATCCTAAAACTTTGCTGAAGTTGCTTATCAGCTCTAAGAGCTGTTTGATGGAGTTTTCAGGACTTTCTAGGTATAGGATTATATTATTAGTCAAGAGAGATAGTTTGACTTCTCCTTGTCTTATTTAAATGTCGTTTATTTCTTTCTCTTGCCTGATTGTTCTGGCTTGGACTTACAGTACTATATTGAATAGGAGTGCTAAGAGTGGGCATAGTTGTCTTGTTCCAGTTCTCAAGGGGAATGGTTCCTGTTTTTAGCCATTCAGAATAATATTGGCTGTGGGCTTGACATACACAGCTCTATTTTGAGGCAAGTTCCTTTGATGCCTAATTTGTTAAGGGCTTTTATTATGAAGGGATGCTGGATTTTGTCAAAAGCTTTTCTGATCTATTAAGATGATCATATAGTTTTTGTTTTTAATTCTGTTTATGTGATGAATCACATTTATCAATTTGCTTATTGTATTAGTCTGTTCTCACACTGCTAATAAAGACATACCTGAGACTGGGTAATTTATAAAGGACAGAGGTTTAATTGACTTACATTTCCACATGGATGGGGAGGCCTCACAATCACGGCAGAAGGAGAATGGAGAGCAAAGTCACGTCTTACATGGTGGCAGGCAGGAGAGCATGTGCAGGGAAATTCGCCTTTATAAAACCATCAAATCTCATGAGACTTATTCACTATCACAAGAACAGCATGGGAAAGACCCACCACCATGATTCAGTTACCTTCCACTGGGTCCGTCTCATTTGGAATGGATGTATTTACCCAATTCCTGTACCCCCATTTTATCTAGGAAGTAACTAACTTGCTTTTAATTTTACAGGCTTATAGGCAGAAGGGACTTGCCTTGTCTCGGGTAAGACTTTGGACTGTAGACTTTGTCCTCAGTCAACAACAAGGCTGTCCCCAGTTGGCAACAAAGGACACATTGGAACTGCAAGCTTTCATGGGAATTATGGGAGCTAAAATTCAAGATGAGATTTGGGTAAGGATACAGCCAAACCATATCATTTAGCCCACAGCCCCTTCCAAATTTCATGTCCTCACATTTCAAAACCAATCATGCCTTCCCAACAGTCTCCCAAAGTGTTAACTCATTTAGCATTAACTCAAAAGTTTACAGTCCAAAGTCTCATCTGAGATAAGGCAAGTCTTTTCTGCCTATGAGCCTGTAAAATCAAAAGCAAGTTAGTTACTTCCTAGATACACTGGAGGTACAGGCATTGGGTAAATACACCTGCTCCAAATGAGATAAATTGGCCAAAATGAAGGGGCTACAGGCCTCATGGAAGTCCGAAATCCAGCGGGGCAGTCAAATCTTAAAGCTCCAAAATGATCTCCTTTGACTCCACGTCTCACATCCAGAGCACACTGATGCAAGAGGTGGGCTCCCACGACCTTGGGCAACTCTGCCCCTGTGGCTTTGCAGGGTACAGCTCCCTCCTGGCTGCTTTCGTGGGCTGGCATTGAGTGTCTGTGGCTTTTCCAGGCACACAGTGCAAGCTGTCAGTGGATCTACCATTCTGGGGTCTGGTGGACAGTGGCCCTCTTCTCACAGCTCCACTAGGCAGTGCCCCAGTAGGGAGTCTGTGTGGAGGCTCCCACCCCACATTTCCCTTCCATACTGCCCTAGCAGAGGTTCTCAATGAGGGCTCTGCTTTTGAAGCACACCTCTGTCTGGACATTCAGACATTTCCATACATTCTCTGAAATCTAGGCAGAAGTTCCCAAACCTCAATTCTTGACTTCTGTGCACTTGCAGGCTCAACACCACATGGAAGCTGCCAAGGCTTGGGGATTGCATCCTCTGAAGCTATGTCCTGAGTTGTACCTTGGCCTCTTTTAGCCATGGATGGAGTGGCTAGGACACAAGGCACAAAGTCCTGAGGCTATACACAGCAGTGGGGCCCAGGAAATCATTCTTTCCTCCTAGACCTCTGGGCCTGTGATGGGAGGGGCTGCCATGAAAGTTTCTGCCGTGGCCTGGAGACATTTTTCCAATTGTCTTGGCGATTAGCATTTGGCTCCTATGCAAATTTCTGTAGCAGCCTTGAATTTCTCCCAATAAAATGTGTTTTTTTCCTAATTTTTATTTTTCTACTGCATTGTCAGGCTACAAATTTTTCAAATTTTTATGCTCCGCTTCTTCTTGAACACTTTACCTCTTAGAAGTTTCTTCTGCCAGAAACCCTAAATCATCTCTCTGAAGTTCAAAGTTCCACAGATCTCTGGTGTAGGGGCAAAAGGCTGCCAGTCTCTTTGCATAGCAAGAGTGACCTTTACTCCAATTCCCAACAAGTTCCTCATCTTGATCTGAGACCACCTCAGCCTGGACTTTATTGTCCATATCACTATCAGCATTTTGATCAAAGCCATTCAACAAGTCTCTAGAAAGTTCCAAACTTTCCCACATTTTTCTATCTTCCTCTGAGCCCTCCAAACTGTTCCAGCCTCTGCCTGTTGCCCAATTCCAAAGTTGTGTCCACATTTTTGGGTATCTTTACAGCAGCATCCCACTCTACTGGTATCAATTTATTGTATTAGTCTGTTCCCACACTGCTAATAAAGACATATCCAAGACTGGGTAATTTATAAAGAAAAGGGGTTTAATTGACTCACAGTTCCACATGGCTGAGGAGGCCTCAAAACCATGGTGGAAGGGGAATGAGGAAAAAAGTCACATCTTACATGGCAGCAGGCAAGAGAGTGTACATGGGAACTCACCTTTATAAAACCATCAGATCTCATGAGATTTATTCACTGTCATGAGAACAGCATGGGAAAGATCTGCCCCTATGATTCAATTACTTCTCACCAGATCCCTCTATCAGGAGAAACCAGCCCCCAATATTCAATGTAGTTCTTTTCTGTTTTCCCTAAGTGTCAGCCAGTCTGAGAAATAAAGGGAAAGAGTACAAAAGAGAGAAATTTTAAAGCTGGGTGTCCGAGGGAGACATCACATGGTGGCAGTTTCCGTGATACCCCCTGAGCCGCAAAACCAGCAAGTTTTTATTAGCAATTTTCAAAGGGGAGGGAGTGTACGAATAGGGTGTGGGTCACAGGGATCACATGCTTCAAGGGCAACAAAAGATCACAAGGCAGAAGGTCAGGGCGAGATCACAAGGTCAGGGCGAAACTAGAATCACTAATGAACTTCCATGTCCTGCTGTGCATGCATTGTCATTGATAAACATCTTAGCAGGGTTCAAGAGCAGAGAACCGGTCTGACTAGAATTCACCAGGCTGGAATTTCCTAATCCTAGCAAGCCTGGGGGCACTGCAGGAGGCCAGGGTGTGTTTCATCTCTTATCTGCAACTGCATAAGGTGGACACTCCCAGAGTGGCCATTTTAAAGACCCTCCCTGGGAATGCATTCTTTTCCCAGGGCTGTTAATTATTAATATTCCTTACTGGGGAAAGAATTCAGCAATATTTCTTTTACCCATTTTCAATAATAAGAGAAATATGGCTCTGTCCTGCCTGGCCCACAGGCAGCCAGACTTTAAGGTTATCTCCCCTGTTCCCTGAAAATCACTGTCATCCTGTTCTTAAGGTGCCCAGATTTCATATTGTTCAAACACACATGCTTTACGAAAAATTTGTGCAGTTAATGCAATCATTGCAGGGTCCTGAGGTGACATACATCCTCAGTTTACCAAGATGATGGGATTAAGAGATTAAAGTAAAGACAGGAATAGGAAATTATAAGAGTATTGACTGGGGAAGTGATAAATGTCCTTGAAATCTTCACAATTTATGTTCTTCTGTCACGGCTTCAGCAGGTCCCTCCGTTCGGGGTCCCTGACTCCCTGCAACACCTCCCATGATGTGGGAATAATGGGAACTACAACTCAAGATAAGATTTGGGTGGAGACTCTTCCAAACCATATCACATATGTTGAACCAACCTTGCTTCCTAGGAATAAAGCCTACTTGATTGTGATAAATTAACTTTTTGATGTGTTACTGGGTATGGTTTGCTAGCATTTTGTTGAGGGTTTTTGCACCTATATTCATCAGGGAAATTGGCCTGCAGCTTTCTTTTTTCACTGTGTCTCTGCCAGATTTTGGTATCAGGATGGTGCTGGCTTTGCGAAATGTTAGGGAGGTGTCTCTCCTCAATTTTTGGAATCGCTCTAGTTGGCTTGGTAGCAGTTCGTCTTTGGATGTCTGGTAGAATTCAGCTTTGAGTTCATTTAGTCCAGGGCTTTCATTGGTTAGTAGGTTATTACTGATACAATTTTAGAATTCATTATTCATCTAGTCAGCTTTTCACTTTCTTTCTTGTTCAGTCTTGGGAAGTTGTGTGTCTCTAGGATTTTATCCATTTCTGTAGATTTTCTAATTTGTGGGCATAAAGGTGTTCATAATAGTTTCTGAGGATCTTTTGTATTTCTGTGGGATTAGTTGTAATGCCATCTTTGTCGTTGATTGTGCTTATTTGTTTTTTTTTTCCTTTGTTAATTAGGCTACTGGTTTGTAAATTTTGTTTATTCTTTTGAAAAACCAACTTTTTGTTTCATTTATCTTTTCTACATATTTTTGAGTCTCAATTTCATTTGATTATTCTCTGATTATAGTTATTCCTTTTCTTCTACTAGCTTTGTGGATTGTTGGCTCTTTCTTTCTTTCTATTTCTAGGTGCAATGTTTGATTGTTAATCTGAGATCTTTTAAACTGTTTGATGTAGGCATTTAGTGATTTAAAATTCCTTTTAGCATTGTTTAGCATTCCAAATATTTGGTATGTTATGTCTCTATTTTCATTAATTTCAAAGAATTTTTTGATTTCTGCCTTTTTTGTTCACCCAAAGGTCATTTAGAAGTAAGTTGTTTAGTTTCCATGTAATTGTATGGTTTTAAGAGATCTTTGTGTCAAATTCTATTTTTATGGCACTGTTTTTGGAGAGTCTGCATGATATGATTTCCATTTTTTAAATTTATTGAGACTTGCTTTATGGATGAGCATGTGATCAATCTTAGAATATGTTCTATGTGTGGATGAGAAGAATGTATATTCTGTGGAGGTTGGGTGAAGATTCTGTCAGTGTCTATTAGGTTCAATTTATTGAGTGTCAAGTTTAAGTCCATAATTTCTTTGTTAATTTCCTATCTTTATGGTCTGTCTAATGCTGCTAGTGAGGTGTCAAAGTCTCCCACTATTATTGTGTGTCTGTCTATGTCTTTTCATAGGTCAAGAAAAATGTGTTTAATGAATCTTAGTGCTCTAGCATTGGGTACATATGTCTTAAGTTGTCTTGTAGAATTGAACCCCTTATAATTATGTAATGCCCCTCTTTGTTCTTCTTGATTGTTATTATTTTAAAGTCTGTTTTATCTGCTATAAGAATAATGAAGCTTTTTGTTTTTTCTGTTTACATGATAGGCCTTTACTTAGAACCTCTGGAGTGTCTTTACATAGAAATGGGTCTCTCGAGGACAACAGACAGTTGGGTATACCTTTTTATCCAACTTGACACTCTGTGCCTTTTATGTGTTGCATTGAGACTATTTAAATTCAAAGTTAGTATTGATACATGAGATTTTGATCCTGTCATCATGTTAGCTGAATGTTTTGTAGACTTGGTTGTGTAGTTGTTTTATAGTGTCTGTGAGCTATGTACTTAAGTGTGCTTTTCTGGTAGCAGGTCTTGTTCTTTTGTTTATATGTTTAGCATTCCCTTAAGAACCTCTTGTAAGACTGGTTTCATTGTAATGAATTCCCTATGTTTGCTTGTCTAAAAAGGATTTTCTTTCTCCTTCAGTTATAAAGCTTAGTTTGGTGGGTTACAAAATTCTTGGTTGGAATTTCTTTTCTTTAAGGATGCTGAATATAGGTCCCTAATCTCTTTTGGCTTCCAAGGTTTCTGCTGAGAGGTCCATTGCTAGCCTGGTGAGGATCCATTTGTACATAACCTGACCCTTCTCTCTAGTTTTCTTTAAGATTTTTTCTTTTGCATTTACTTTGGTGAATTTGTTAACTCTGTGCCTTGGTAATGGTCCTCTTGTATAGTATTTCACAGGGGTTCTCTGTATTTATTGAATTTGCATGCCAACCTCTCTAGTGAGATTGGAGAAATTTTTGTGGACTATATCTTCAAATATGTTGTCTATGCTATTTACTCTCTCTCTTTCACTCTCTGGAATACCAGTGAGTTTTAGGTTTGATCTCTTTACCTAATTCCATAATTCTTGGGCATTTTATTCATTTAAAAAAATTCTTCTTTCTTTATTTTCGTCTGACTGAGTTGATTTGAAGAACCAGTCTTTGAGCTCTGAGATTCTTCCCTCAGCTTGGTCACTTCTGCTATGAATGCTTCCAACTGTATTTTGAAATTTTTGTAGTGAATTTTCAATTCCAGAATTTCAGTTTGGGTTTTTCTAATATTGACTATTTTATCTTTCAACTCTTGGATCATTTGACTGGATTCCTTGCATTTCTGGAATTGGGTTTCAGCTTTTTCTGAATCTTGATGAACTTCCTTGCCACCCAGATTCTGAATTTTGTGTCTGTCATTTCAATCATTTCAATGTGGCTAAGCACTATTGCTGGGAAGCTAATGTGCTCATTTGAAGGTAAGGAGACCATCTGACTTTTTGAATTGCCAGAGTTCTTGTGCTGATTCTTTCCCATCTGAGAGGGCTGGTGTTCCTTTGCCTTTTTGTATTTGCTGCCATTTGGATGGGGCTTTTGTTTTTATATTCTTTATCTCCCTTGAGAGTTTAACTGTGGTACAGGTTGATTATAGTCAATTGGCTTTGGGTTCGTTTCTGCTTGCATTCAGTGGGCCAAGGCTCTGTGTGGGATTTTTTGTGACTTGATTCTTGCCCTGGGTTTCACAGGCGATGTATACTAGCAAAATATTTTTGATGTTGTAATTTGGGCTGCTATTCAGTAGATGACGCTTAAAAGTAATGGCCAGCAGATAGGCGCTTACACAGTCACATGTCTCTTTTTTTTGCTTCAGCGCCTTTGCAGTAGTTCTCTGTGACGGGTGATGGGAAAGAGATAACCCCTTTACCAGGTCAACTCCCAGGTCTTAGGGGAGCCCCTCTGATAGCTGGTGCTGCACCTGCATTTCCTTTGGTGTTTCTGGTTGCAAAGCTTCCTTGGGCAGAGGCTGCAGCTGGCAGACAGGCCACATCCTTTCTAGATTGGCTCTGCAAAGTGAGAGCCCATGAGCCCATGCTTCTCACCCCTCTCAGTGTTCAGAGAGTGGGGTGGGGTGTCTTCCCCTATTCTAGTGCTGGCCACAGATCTCAGCTCAGCACTGCTGAGTTGTGTACTACAACCTTAGGGTGCTGCGACCAGGCTTCTGGCTCTATCCTGCGGCCCCTCAGGGCCAGGAACTGGCTGGGTTGCAGGATTTGAAGTGCTCCCATGCTGCTGGGAAAGCATTTAAGTGGAGCCCTGGGAAAAGCACCCAGGCTGGGCAGCAGAGGCTGCACTGTGCACCTGCTCCTGTGGGAGCAGCCAGGCAGGGAACTTGGGAAGGGTGGCAGGCAGGGAGGCCTGCTGAACAAATGTGCCCCAGTACTGGGTGGTAAAGATGACCTTGTTCTCTCTTGGCCCCGGTGGTCAGCTTAGAGCTACTTAAAGGAAATGGAGAGACTTGAGGGATGGGCCTTTATGGCTGTGTTCTGCTGCAGCTGCCCTGCTCACAAAATTCCCTGGCATCTGGGCAGGCTGAAGCTCTGTTTCTGCCTACCCTAGGGGCAGATACCCCTGCCAATTCAAATGTCTACTGGGGTCATGGGATGTTTTGCAGCTAAGATCCCAGAGGCCCGTGGCAAGAGTGGGATGCCCCACCTGCACTTCACTAATGCTTCCCTAGAAGTCGTCCTAAGGTGAGAGCTGGTCTCGGCTCTCGATTCCTCCCTCCACTGCCTTGGTGACTGCATTGCCTCAATTGACTCTAAGTCTATTTTTTCATTTTATTTGTTGATATCTTTTACTTATTTTTCTATTAGTATTTTTTAAATTAACAGCTATTTAAAATTAAAGATATTAATCTTCTGTTTATATAAGTTCAAATTACTTTCCTAGTTTATCACTCTGATTGTGGCATTTTTGAGGTATAACCATTTAAAAATGATGTGGTATCTATATTTCTTCTATATAGTTTTTCTGTATATCATTCGTAGAAAGGTTGTCTCTGTCACCAAAAGTATGATGCTTACCTATATTTTATGAGTAATATTGTTTCTTATTATATGCAAGTATTTGATACGTTTGATATGATTTTTATGAATTCATACAGGAATAAAGAATTCATTTTTTCAATTTTTGTAGAAATGGCTAGTTATTTCAGAACCACTTAATGATTTATTCTTTTATATTTATTTTAATATCAACATTGTCTTATATTCACATAGATTAAATATATGTTAAATGTCTACATGACTTTAAAGTATAGTATGTAGTATAGATTTATTCTAACTTACCTCTATAATCTTGTTTTATTTATCTTTGAAATATATTTTTATATCTAAAAGAGTGTATCTTCCTTCCTTATTCATTGTTAAGAATATTTCTGGCTGTACTTGCATGCTTATTCTTCCAAATTAATTTTGTTTACTTTTCACATTTGTAGGAATTTATTATTTATTTATTATTTATTTTTTGAGATGGAGTCTCACTCTGTCGCCCAGGCTGGAGTGCAGTGGTGCAATCTTGGCTCACTGCAACCTCCACCTCCTGGGATCAAGCAATTCTCCTGCCTCAGCCTCCCAGGTAGCTGGGATTACAGGCGCTCACCACAATGCCTGGCTAATTTTTTGTATTTTTAGTAGAGACAGGGTTTCACCATGCTGGCCAGGCTGGTCTCGAACTCCTGGCCTCGTGATCTGCCTGCCTCGGCCTCCCAAAGTGCTGTCATTACAGGCATGAGCCGCTGTGCCCGGCCAGAAAGTTTTAGAGAAATGTTATGGGTATTGCATTGCATTTAAATATTTAGCCTTCCCATTTAGTAGAAACTATTGCTTTGGGAAAAGTACATTAATCAGTTATTTTGTACATTATTTCATGATCTTGTTTGGTGTGAGCCCAATATAAGTTATAACTCCAACTTCTGAAACTATGCTGAATTAATAAATTTTTCAATCATAGCCAAAGCAGCCAATTAAATTCATTTAGTTTATAGATTAAGAAACTCTAAATGCTATTATTAGTAATAACAATAAAAACCACATAATAAGAATAACAATAATGCTATAGTATATAAAAAGCCATAATTACATGGTATGTTAAAAACACAAGACTGTAGTGAGACTGCTTGAATTCAAGCTTTACCTTGCTTACTAACCCTGCTAAGTTGCTAACAGTCTAACATTGGGAAAATTACTTACTTCTCTGTGTTTCAGTTAATGCATCTGTACAAACAAAAAACAAACAAACAAAAACACACATAACACAACTTCACCTGTTACTATTGAATGGGATTTGAGTTGGTATCTGTTAGTGCTATTTTTTAACTCTTTTTCTTGATATTACTGTTGTTATTAGTTATTGAGCATCTACCAGGCACTTGGCACTATACTCAAGGTATCAGATAATTTATCTTTGACCTTCACAAATCCATGTAAGAATCTTAGGAAACAAATTAGATACCTTACTGGCTGCTGTGATGTTGAGATTTTTACCACTCACATAAAATCTTAAATTTTCCCGTGAAAAGTCAAATAAAAGCATTTTGCTATTAAATGAATTTACCTCAGTTAGGAATCTGGGCATGTTTTCCAGCTCTAATAACCTAATTTTGTGAGACATTAGAAGTAGACCTAACACAATGTCAGCATACATTAGATAAGCTCATGAAAAATATGTCTAAAAAGGAAAGGAAAACGATCAATATGCAGTGAAATTCTCTAGTTTGCTTTGGGGGGCCTGAAGTGTTTGTGTTTTGTTTGCTGCTTTTTTTCTAATATCTGTCATGCATTTCCAGGCACGTAATGGATACTTATCAGATATTCATTAACTATTTGACTGATGATGAGAAAAAATATATATTGTGGAAACAGTAATACTCAACACCATTAAAATAATAGAGGGTCAGGAGATAGTTTTTAATGAGCAGCTATTTCTCAGGTAGAATTTGAGATGCCAAATTTTCAGTTGATTGGTAAGAATCTGACAAAATAAGAAGAGTTCATATAACCTCATGGTTTTAGTTTAAGATGACTTAATGCCTCCCCTTTATTTCACAATAGGGATGGAATTGTCTGCTGATAGATGGACATTTCCAACTTTTGCCCTTTGTGATTTTTTTGATACTCTCTACTCCCTTTTCTAGTTGATACATTATTTCTATAGATAGGTCAAATATTCAGTCAACTATAACAACACTGGAACCATTTTGTCTCTTTAGTTTTACTTTTTGCAATTTGTTAGATATCTTCTATGTTAATCTTTTAGTTTATGTTTCAGAAAACATTCTTATTTCCTTCACATCCAGATCTTGCCAGCATCTTACACTAACTATCTGGTACTAACACGTGGTAACATCGCTAATTTACACCTCAGGAGACTCAGAGTTTAAGTAACCTTTAAGTAACCTGTTTAAAGTTACACAGCTAGTAAGTATTAAAGATGAGAGCTGAATTCAAAGTCCATGCTGCTTTTGTTAGATTGCACTTTAATAGTTATAGTTACCCTAGTTGTGGCTCTTCAACATTAGAAATATGAAAGTCCTATCTCTATTATTCCCTCTGCCTTTTATATGGGAGTTCCTTATTTCTACATGCAGAAAATACAGGAATATTACCATGGAAAAGTTATCTAACTATTTATTGACCTGGAAGATTCCCAAAATAGCACCACCTTGTTGCCTTTTCCATGGCCCTAGGTTTTCTTCTCAGTGTAAGGCTCTAAGAAGTAAATTCTCTTAAAGTCTCAGAGTTGATTAGATCCAAGGAGATTGATCAACATTAAACAATCCCACAGAAAACTGATAAATAACAATAAGATGTGGCCAGGAGCAGTGGCTTATGCCTGTAACCCCAGAACTTTGGGAGGCCGAGGCGGGTGGATCACCTGAGGTGAGGAATTCAAGAGGAGCCTGACCAACATGGTGAAACCCCGTCTTTACTAAAATACAAAAATTAGCTGGGCGTGGTGGCAGGTGCCTATAATCTCAGTTACTTGGGAGGCTGAGGCAGGAGAGTCACTTGAACCCAGGAGGCGGAAGTTGCAGTGAGCCGAGATCGCACCATTGCACTCCAGCCTGGGCAACAAGAGCAAAATTCCGTCTCAAAAAAAAAACAGAAAAAACAAAAAAACAAAAAACAAGAGGTACCTGGGTTGCCTGTAAGGCACATAGACATTGTCTTCATAAATAAAATCTAGATGGAGGCTTGCTTGATGAGTGTGAAATCCTGGCAAGGGGGTATAGCTGATTGATTCAAATCTGTTGATCTCTAGTGTGTGCCTCCTAGACACAGGCTGATTTTTGCCCAAGAGTCCACATCCTTGGATAGTTTCCATTCTGTTCTGGTTGTCTCATTCTGTGATCTATTGATGACCATTCTGTATCCGATCACCATATTACACACACACACACCCCCACACACATACACACATACACACACACACCCACCATGACTAGGACATGAGCATGTAGTTAAACTTTTCTCCTTCTATTAAGATGGAGAATACCCTGATATTGCTCTTCCTGGCTTAAAGAAATGTTTTCTACTTAAAGCGTAGGTTGCGTTAATATGATGTCCTCTATTTTGTATTGATTTAATAGTTTTATTCTCAGAGTTTTTATACTACTTTCTTTTTTCATCTGTAGGCATGCAATATGTGAGTCCAGCAATTGCTCATTCATGTATTTATTTAATGAACACTTTTGAACATCTTTCATGCACAAAGCCAAATGTAAATACAATGTCTGTCGTTGAGGAGATTGGTGGTGGAGAAAGGATATTCAAGCAAATAATTATGATTAAGTTGTAATTAAATAGCTCAGTGTGCTGTGGAAGATATAGGTAATACAGTCTGGGGCTAGAATTGGGGATGCCTATTGTTCTATACAACTTACATGTTTAAAGTATATTGATTTTAATTAAAAAGATTGAAGCCAAATGGGTAAGTATACATGTCAAAATAAACATATAAGGCTCAAGAGTTTTCATTAACCTGAAAAGAGTTTATAAAACAAGTAATATAATAGGCAAGGTAAGAAGTCCTCTAGTTCCAAAAAGAAACACCCATTTTATATATAACTTGGACTTAAGGAAAAAACAACATTGGAGGACAGGTTTGGAAAAATGGGGTTGATTTTGTTGTCCTCTTGCTATTCTTTGTTACTTGCTGGTAGGATATATTTTGTTATTTCCAATGTGGGGCTGCACCATCCATAAATAAATATATGAGAAAGAAGTCTAGCATCCAGCTGTTGGCCCACAGAAATGTTTTCTTTCCACAGGTATCCTCAGTACAATCTGATCTCAGCCTTTTTGTGCTGATTATTGATATGGTTTGACTTTGTCCCCACCCAAATCTCATCTTGGATTATAGTTCCCATAATCCCCATGTGTCGTGGGAGAGGCCCAATGGGAGGTAATTGAATCATGGGGGCGGTTACCCTCATGCTGTTCTTGTGATAGTGAGTGAGTTCTCATGAGATCTCATGGTTTTATAAGGGGCTTTTCCTCCTTTGCTCAGCACTTCTCTCTTCTACCGCCATGTGAAGAAGGATGTGTTTGCTGTCCTTTCTGCCATGATTGAAAGTTTCCTGAGGCCTCCTCAGCCATGCTGAACTGTAAGTCAATTAAACCTCTTTCCTTTATAAATTACATAGTCTCAGATATGTCTTTATTAGCAGTGTGAGAAAGGACAAGTACAATAATAAAATTTAACATTGAGAGTTTCAGTGTTGTGGGACTCCTTATAACGTTCTAGCCTGATTCTACTGTAGGTTATTTTTATATTTCTGAACTAATGGCTTTTATTATTAATAACATGCTAATATGATAACTTGTCTAAATATATCAATAATCATCACATCTATATTATAGGCATTATTATTATTACATAAATTTTACAAAAGAGGAAACAAATTCAGAAAGGTAACTAGCCCAAAATTACACTTAGAAAACGGCAATGCTGGGATCCCAGCTCGTATGTATCTCATTATAAAGCCTTGAGCTTTTCAGTAGAGTACCACTCATTAGTAGAGTTGGGGTGGTATAGTGGAAACAGCATGGGCCACAGAATCAGACAGTTCTTTTGGTCTAATTCCCAATTCCGCCACTTAACTGGTCGTGTAACCTTGGCCACTTGACTTGGAATCTCTAAGGCATATCTCCCTCATCCTTAAAATAAAAATACCTATGGGGAAAATTAATTATGGATATATAATTTCTGACACATAGGGAGTGCTCAATAAACTTTAGGTCCTTCCCTTCTCTTATTTATCATGGTTAATATATGTAAGCGTCAATGCAAGATAGAAACAGGGTATGCAGGATCAAGTTTATCTGGATGTGAAAACATGTAAATTAAGCTTGGGATAATTATAAAGCTCTGGTGATATTGTCTACATTTTCTGCACCTCCCTCTCTCTCTATTTCTTACTAGGCATATTTTCATGAAAACCTAATCACCATTTCTTGGTTCCACATACTCTCTTCTACCACCCTCTTTGCCATCATCACAGTTGGATACTGAGGATAATTGGGAAGCAAAAGGATTCAGACTTCAAGACAGGGAATAAGCAGCAGGAACAGATGGAACCTTTTAGAAGCAGAGATTGTGATTTTATTGGCCTCTCTAAAGCCACATAAACTAAAAGAGGTTAAGGAGAAAGGAAAATTATTTCCCAACAGCTTGCTTTTTTTTAGTTTATTATAATTGCATAAGGACAAATGAAAAGCTTTTCCATATCTTCTGTTTTTCAAATATATACTTTATGAAAGCTAATTAAAATATATTTGTGTTTTATTACTTAGAGATGCAATAGCTTTCTCCAAAGTTTTAGGTGAAGCTTTGAGTAAAATTTAAAGAAAGAGGCATGAATCTTAGATGTGTGGTTATAGCGAAGTGATCTACTATGTCCTTAGGAAGAATGGTTGGCCCACCACAGGGTCTGCATGGATGGAGATCTATTGTTGTGGTCACCATAATTACACATCAAGTCTTCCGATTTATTTTTGAAATTTGTTTTTGTCAGTGTGTCCAGAGTAAATTAGGCTCCCTGATCAGTGCAACAATAGATTGATGCAGAAACCACAAAGCCAATTTAACAATTTATATGGAAAAATACAGCATCAAGGGACCACGCCCTACAGTCAACCAGTTAATATAATCTCTCTTTAGAGATTAACTTCTATGAAATAATATTTGACATTTGGAAAGTTGCTGGGTGACTACGGAATGTGAATCAATTGTATCATCCAGCTGTCATATCCTCTTACGGGATTTTTACTGAGGCGTTATGTTTACCCAACAGACAAGAAGCTGAGGACTTCTTGAAGATTTTCTTTTGCCTTGGAATGTGCTAGCAGCAAAAGAATTTGGGGGATCCATCTTTTAAGCCTCCAGGGTGACACTCATCTATCTCATAATATCACATTTCTTCAGACAGACCAAAACAAAATGGATAAGATTTTGTTGTTATTTTTTACTTTCCAGTCTTTCTCCTACATCAACATAATTAAAGATACTTATGAAGCTCCTCAGGCACTGACTTAGTTTTTGAGTCACTTCTGCATTTATCTGACCTCATTCCTTACATCCTGTTTTTCCACCTTTATCACAGTTACTCAAGTTGGGATATATCTTGTGATCTATAGTGTTGCACATGTGATGATTCCCAGAAAATCCTTCTATCATTAGGTAATATGTTCAATAAAACATATAATCAATAAAGCTACTGAATAAATTTTGAGGATAATCGTGGGATCTCCTCATAGCATCTTACTTTTTGGCATTTCTTTCTCTTAACTCTTACTCTCTCTTTTTTCTTTTTACTCATTGTTTCTTCCTCTTTTTACTCATTTAAGTTTAAATCTTAAATACTTTATTCCCCCTTGTCTCCTTTTATTTTTCTGCCCCACCTTCTTACTCTTTCTTTTCTTGTCCTTCTCTTGTCTACTTCCTGTAAGAGGTAATTTATACACATAAGTGGTGGTTACAGAAAAAGTAGTTCTACTAATAATTAACTGTCACAAATGATTAAATATAGTTTCTTCTCCAACATATGCAAAGATGGAGACACAAGAACCTTCACCACAAGTTTTATTCAGTAGTAGAAAATAAGTCTAGTATTTGCTCATCAAAAACTATCTAAAATTATGTTTATGGTCATGGCTGTCTTAAGCCCCTTGTCCTGTCTAACCTAATTTTGGTTCTCAGTAGTTATGTAGAGTGTTTGATGAATATTATCTAGGTTTCATAAAGGTCTTACTGGTTTCAGATGAAACAAACTCCTGTAGCTGAATTTCTTAGCTGTTCCTGAACTAGAATTATCACAGTTATGTGATCTCCTTTCAAGTTACATTTTTAATATCTTAGAAAATAGTTAAATTGTTATTTATCAAATTTTGACATCTGGTCAACTTGCGAAGGGGTGAAATTTCTATGAATGTTTAATTCTGATAATATTTTCCTTCTGAGACACATATTTCTGAGAATACAATTTGGGCTTCATTTAACAGGACTTTATTATAGTTCCATTCCTTGTTAGCACAGATATACTTTCTGCATTTTTTATTACGGCTTTTCAAATACTAATAATTTCATAAGGAACCATTGTACTAACATGTCCAGGAACACTCCACTATTTACTTTCTTAAATATACTGAGAATTTTAAAGTTCAAGATATTTTTACCAAATCTTTTTTTTTTTTTTACTCAGTGCCATTAACATTGCAACAAATTTATACCAACTGGGTGATATTTTCTTGATGCTCTGTGTAACAGGTTGCACCCTGATCTCCTGCAAACTCATGCCAGACATTAGCTCAGATTTGGGGTGGAATTTGTTAGGTAAGAAACTGAAACTAAGAAAAATTTAATAGCTGGTTTATTATAACACAGTCAGTGGTTGGATAAAGGATGAAAATATATTTGAAATAAACAGATCACTGAAATTTTTCAAAGTTTAGAACTATTGCAGATGGTGATACTCTTCACACTGTACAGCATTAAAAGTTATACACCATGATATCTTACTTCCAGATGGTCCATGAGGCAGTAAGTGTGGCTCTCTGTTGTGGCACACTATTAGTTAGTTTCTTCTCTGTTACAGATAAATCTCTAGGCCAAGCGTGGAAAATTCAGAGTGCATGACACCTCTCTCCTGTCCAATGACTGTGTCACACGCACTCTGAATATTTCCCTGAATTATGCTCAACACAGCCATCCGAATACAGACTACTAATTGAGCAGAATTGACATTGATATAGTCATTTCCTACATAATAATTTTGGTCATTAAACCATTTCCACTTAAGTTTATCTCAACCTAGGTGCATCGGATAATGGAACAAAGCCACACATTTCTTTCCCTCCATCTTTTTTATTTTTACAAAATATTTTTTAAATTTTTTTACGCTTTTTTGTTTACTGTTTAAATTATTCAAAAACAAAATGAGTCAAAATCGTGTCTGAAAGTTTGAAAAACATTTTAAATCTTAAAGACTTTTTTTTTTTTTTTAAGAGACAGGGTCTTGCAATGTTGCCCAGGCTAGAGTGCAGTGGCATCATCATGGCTGCGTTGCCCAGGCTAGTCTCACACTCCTGGCCTCAAGCAATCCTCCCACCTGGGCCTCCCAAAGTGTTGGTATTACAGGCATGAGCCATTGCACCTAGCCTTAAATCTTATAAAGTTGTTCTGGAATTAGATAGTGATGATCACTGCATAATTTTGTGAATATACTAAAAGCCATGAAATTGTACAGTTTAAAAGGGTGAGCTTTATGGTGTATGACTTATATCTCAACAAAGCTGTTATTTTTAAAAAGGAAACAAATCTTAAAGAAACTTTGTTGGCTCTACCTTCAAAATACATCTAGAGTTTGACAACTTCTCACCACCTCTGCAGCCACTGCCTAACCTGGACCATTAGCATCTCACCTGCTTCCACATTTTCCCTCTCCCTCCAACCAACATTCTTTTTTCAAACAAGAGCTTGATTAATTATCTTAAGAGTCAGGCTACTTCTGTGCTCAAAGCATTTATTGGATCTCTGGTGCACTCAGAGTAAAAGCCCAAGTCATTTAAAAGTCCTTCTGTAAGGCCTGATCTTCCTAACCACGCCTCCTCTACTTTCCTGCTTACTAACTCTGCTCTGGCCCCATTACGAGAAGAGGCAATTGTTACCACCAAAGAAATAATTTAAAAATGCACATCAGCTTAGAATAGTGGCTTGATTTTGAATAATGTTTGTATATAATATTACAAAGACTAAATATTGATTTAAGAGATAATTGTTCACGCCTGTAATCTCAGCACTTTGGGAGGCCAAGGCGGGTGGATCACAAGGTCAGGAGATCGAGACTATCCTGGCTAACACAGTGAAACCCCGTCTCTACTAAAAATACAAAAAAATTAGCCAGGCGTGGTGGCGGGTGCCTGTAGTCCCAGCTACTTGGGAGGCTGAGACAGGAGAATGGCGTGAACCCAGGAGGCAGAGGTTGCAGTGAGCCGAGATCACGCCACTGCACTCCAGCCTGGGTGACAGAGCAAGACTCCATTTCAAACAAGACAAAACAAAAACAAACAAACAAACAACAAACAAAAAAAGAGAGAATTGTGTGTTATTATATTGAAGATGGAGAAGAAAATGTAATTACTTAAGAGGAGAATAGCATACAGAAACAAACAGATATGTCTAAACCTAAAATTCAAGAAATGCAGTAGTAGCAGGTTTTTTCAAACATGTAGGTAAGTGACAGATGTGACTTCTAACAAAATGGAGAATCTGCCAGCAGCAGCAAGCATCAGTGTTGGAGAGAGGTGGAGAAACAGCTTTGCTTCTTATAAAAAAGAACTTTCTACATTATATACATAGAATTAACCTTTAAAAATCAGTTTAAGAAGAACAATACATGGCTGTTAATAATTCCAACTCACAGGGTTTAGTGAACATGTACTACAGCATTGTATTAAATGTGGTGTGGAATATAGAGTAAGTATAGACCCTGCCCAGTAATTCCACAGAGTACCCACAATAGTTCTCAGAGCGATATCTATTGCACAGTTATAATAGTAGTTGCATTTACAATGCACTTATGTATAGCTCTCTATTTCCCAACCAAGCGTCAGCCCTTTGAAGAAAGATTCTGTATCTTGTTCAGATCCTCCTTTCCATTTCTCACATATAGTCGATGCTCAGTAAACATTGCTTGAATTCAATAAACAGATTATAAATTTATAGCTTAGTTTTTAAAGACTGTAGTCAATAATAACTTAATTGTTCATTTTCAAATAACTTAAAGAGTGTAATTAAATTATTTGTAACTCAAAGGATACATGCTTGAGGAGCTGGATAAGCACATCCTCCATGATGTGCTTCTTTCACATTGTATCAAAACATCTCATGTACATCATAAATAGATACACCTACTATGTACCTACCGAAATTTACAAAAATAAAAGATAAATAAACCTAACTGTGCATCAGGGATACCCGATAATATTTAAAAAACAGGAATGTCTTGTCCCTACTTTCCGAGAATCTGATTCAGCTGATATACTGTGGATACCAAGAATCTGTATTATTTAAAATGCTCAACACGTGATTCAGATGTGCAGCCAGAGTCAAGGCCCATGGAAGTAGAGCATGATGCATGTCCTAAGAGGAATGCTATGTACTAAGGGATTTGGAGGAGGGCGAGAGTTCTTTTGGATAGGGGAATTTGGAGGAGCCGTCACTGGAAGGATACTTTCCCTTATGTGACCGTGTAAAATTTATCTTTGTGTTGGTGGCTCTGGCCATATTTCTGTTAGAGCTTGTTGCTATCTAAAGTGTGTATTCTTAGACTTAGGGTTAACCTTGAGGTTCTAATCAGAATATCATGGTTCTGTTTTTTAAAGGTTATATAACAAATATTTTCTCATCATGCTCTTTATCCAAATGGTTTCAGCTGGTTTCTCTCTAGCCTCAAAATGATTTCTTTGCTTTTCCTTGTAGCTCGAGAATTTTTTTTCCTTATAAACACCAGAGAGAACATGGGCTGGTGTTCAAAAATTAATGAGCTCTGGTCCAGGCTCTGCCCATCCCTCACTAATATTATAGCCTCAGGCACAAGCTATTAACCACCCTGAGCCTGTGTCCTCATGCATTAAATAACAATAATGATAACCAACTATTTGTTTTATAGGATTGTTATGAGTATCTAATGAAGTCATGAATGGAAAAGCCTAAATAACTAAATTTTTACAGATCACGGGGAATTTTGTTTTTATGATTATTGCTTAAGTATTGTTTCTATATTTTGTCATCATGTTATTATTTATTCTTTAAACTTGATTGCCCGGATTTGGAATGTTGTAGTGAGGATTGCTTGGTGATTCATATGGAAATAGCAAGCTTGAACTAACAATTTGGTGATTCTATGCAGATATTATTTATGACAATAAACATGAATGTGGATGTTCAAGTCAAAGCTAAGAAGGCAGATTGATAACAGATCCCACTAAATTGAAGTACCTTGGAATTTGGGTTGGGTACTACCTTTGCGGAAAATAAAATGAAAAAGGATATAATACAGTTACTAGTGAGAAATATAATTTTATATTTTGATGCATTTTAACAAAGTTTGGAGAAATAATTTGTGGAATAAAAGCTTAATGATTCAGGACACTTATAGCACTAGACATAATGTCTCAGAATATTAGAAAGCTGAAAAGGTATAATCTGGTAAATACAATGAAAATTGTTTTGGAGAATAATTTTATATTTATCTTTTCCTAGTGTTTATTTGTGTACATTTAAAATGAAATGTAAAGATTCTGTTTATTGCCATGATCAGACATAAAGCTTCTTAACATGTAACAAAGAATAATTCATTTCTCTATAACATAATATAAAAAGGTCAGAGAAAAATGATTTAAAGTCAAATGGGGGCATTTGTTTAAACTTTCAATTGTAACATGTATGTTAATTACCAAGTACTAATTTCAGATTCTCATAAAGAAAAAAAAAAACAGAAAACTCAAATTGTGAAGTCAAAAGAAAGCAAACAGTCGTCTGCTGCAGTCAGATACGATGACCTATTTTTCAATGGTCATTTTTTATATTATTATAAAAATGGCATTTTCTATCACAGCAAACCTTAGGAGAGTAATTTTTTAAGGAATAACTTTGTTTTATGGATGCACAAAAACACTTCTCTACAGAATATATAGTTCACCCAGGAGCCTCTAGGATAACATCACCTTGTTTTTAAAAAGCAAAAGTTGGATTGTGCTTTTTTGTTATTGCCTATTGATACTTACTATCCTTCTTTCTGTCCTGGAGAATCTATCCTAGCTACAGAGAAAAGCAAAAAGTAATTTTATTATTCTTTGAAATGGTTATCTGCAGGACTTTCATAAACATCAAAAGTAAATTACACACATGGAAAGATATTGGAGAAAGTATGAGAGAAAGAAAAAGCATGACTCATAAATACCATCATTAAATGTAAAAGTCACCTATCCACTTTTGTCTTCTTAAAAACGATGTCTTTTAGTATCATTTCGGACCTTAGGGAGTGTGGCCTTAGCATTGCCCTGCACAGAAAGGCATTCTTTGGATAGCACAATTTACTCTTAGATTGCTAGATAAAATAAGGATTTCCAGTTAAATTTGAGTTTTAGGCAAATAATTAGTCATTTTTTTAGTACAACTATGGTCTAATTCTATAAAAACAGTATTTCTGAAATTCCAATTTAACTGAATATTGTATATTTTTATTTGCTAAGTCTAATTACACTTGGTTCACCATTGCTTTGGTTGAAAGTCACCTTCAGGATAATTGAATATTATTTTCTGTGAACTTTTTCAACAGATTAAAGTTTCTATTAACACCTTCTACATCTCCCAATGCTACCTAATGCTAGATGACGGGTTGGTGGGTGCAGCGCACCAGCATGGCACATGTATACATATGTAACTTACCTGCACATTGCGCACATGTACCATAAAACCTAAAGTATAATAATAATAATAATAATAATAATAATAAAAGAAAAAAAAAAAGAAAAAAAAAAAAAAAAAAAAACACCTTCTACAGATTACACTTGCCATTGTAAGGTGATTCCAAATTATAGTCAATATCAATGAAAATGTAATGAGGTAGCCAGAATTCTAGAAGGGTTGATATTCCTGAGAAAAGCATTGGAAGTGGGTTTTGGGACTATTTCCCACAAGTAGGGACAGTAAGTGGGCTTGGATGCCAGGTCAATGTTGTGAGGGCTCTTTCCTGAGAGAGTGGATGGGCTCCTTGTGTGGAAGTGAGTGTAGGCATCTCATGAACATGCAGTGTGCTAAGAGTTGCCGCAAATGAGAGACACCATGGTAGGAGAATGACCAAGAAGAATTTTCAGGAAACTGCTGCATGTTGTGATGTGCCCTGTAAACCTGTTACCATCCTGTCAATGAACTATTGCACTCTGAAGACTTCTGGATTAATATTTTTCCCTTTTATTTTATTAAAAGTTATTATTATTATTATTTAATGTGACACTAAGTATAGCCAGACCACCAGGGAGACGCTTCCTTTGGAAGTGATCAGGAAAACATCCCACCTAGGAAACTTAAACTGTTGATGTCGACGGATAAAGATGGACTGGACCTAAACTTGACGTGTTCTTGAATAATCACCACAAAGCTAGAGAGATTCCATAATTACAAGGGCTGTGAGCATGCATGGTTTATTGTGAAGGATTCTAAGCAGGCAATTAGATTGAAGCAACATTACATGACTTTGCTAATTAATCTAAAAAGCTCCTATTAAAATAAGCACATTTAAATTTGAGTATCGAGAGGTGCCTAGTTTTGTAAGAAATTAGAATCCTTCTAGGAGGAGGAGTGCCAGTTTTTGGCAGACACATCTAGACTCTTTCAAGACTTTTGCTCTATTCCAGTGAGTAAGATCTAACACGGGTCTTGGATGTCACTCTGGGATCATTAGTTCAGGCTTTGTTTTTAACTACATTTTTTAATTTTAGAATTATTTTAGGTTTACAAAAAGAAAGGTCATAAAGAGAATACAAAGGCTGTGTATCCCTTATCCAGTTCCACCTAATCTTACATAAGAATGGTTCATCACTATTATCATACAACATTATTAAATAAACTTCAAACTTTATTTTGATTCCGCCACGTTTTCCACTAGTGTCTTTTGTTTGGTGCCAGAATCCACTCCAACTCGGGATATCACACTGACTTTGCTACCAATTGCTGAGGACATGTGGACAACTGCTGGGCGAGCATCGTGGAGAGGAGCTTTACTGAGTGACAGAACAGCACTTAGCGGAGAGGAGACCAGAAGTAGGTAGCTCCTGTTCTCAGGCAGGTCCTCCCAATGAGTCTCTGAGTTGGGCTGAGTCTGAGATTTTCACAGGCTCAGAATAGAGGAGGTGCATGCTGATTGGCCCATGGGTGGGAGGAAGTGCATGCTGATTGGTCCACGGGTGGGAGGAAGTGCATGATCATAGATAGGTAGATACATAGATAGATAGATAGATAGATAAAGAGGGGATTTAGGGGAGTTTGCTCATGTAATTTTAGAAGCAAAGAAGTCCCATATTAAGTTGTCTGCAAGCTGGAGAACTAAGGAAGTTGGTAGTGTTGTTCAGTCCAAGTCCCAAGGTCTCAGACTCAGGACAGCAAATCGTGTAACTCTCAAGCCCCAAACCTGAGAACACAAGGGGCCCACTGCTGTAAGTCGCAGAATCCAAAGACCAGAGAACCTGGAGTTCTGATGTCTAAGGGCAGAGGAAGAGGGGTGTCCCAGCTCCATAAGAGAGAGATAGGGAGCTGGGGAGAGGGAAGGAGAGAAAGGGAGAGGGAGAAAAGGAGAAAGGGAGAGAGAAGGAGAAAGGGAGAGTGAGAGGGAAAGGAAGGGAGAGAATTCAACTTTCCTCTGAGATTTTCTTCCATCCATACCCTCAGCCTATTGGATAGTGCCTGCTCTCATTGGGTGAGAATGGATCTTCTTTACTCTGTCTACTGATTCAAATGTCAATCTCTTGTGGAATCACCCTCACAGACGTAACCAGAAGTAATGGTTTATCAGCTATCTAGGTATTCCTTAGTCCAGTCAAACTGACCTATAAAATTAACCATCACAAGTGGCAATCAGTGGTAAGTGGAGTATAATGGCTAACTTAGGTAATGTGGCTATCCAAAAATAATTACCAGGAAAATGAAGCTCAGGTTGATTTGAATGAATCAGAGGCTTCCCCTGGAGCTGAGATTGAGCCACGTTTACCTGAATCATATAAACAACATTAGGGTTCTGTAAAGAAACTGGGAAGGAATCCACAGTGTCTATCACAATAAAAACAGCTCCATGCTACATTTTTTGCTAAGTAAACTCTATTCCTCTTGTTTCCTAGATGCTTAGAAAGGTGAAGAATTTATTTAAATCCAGCTTCTACCATCATGAATCAATCTAATCTTAGTCTATTAGACTGTTAGTTCCAATTTAGAATAGAGTTTATATAACATACATTATTTTACATTAACATGTATTTGCCTTATTTTAATTGAAAACAACAGCTGCATTTTCATATCTGTGTTTTCATTTGGTACCATTGCAAACAGCAGTTCAAAGTATAGCATTTCCTTCCCAAGCAACCCCAGCTGCCTAACCTCAAAGTGTTATTTCATACTTCATTTAAACTTGCTACAGTGATTTCACAGTTCCAAAGGCTCAGAGAAACCTAAGTCATCAGCAAATTAAAAAAAAAAATCAACAACCACTGAGGTTATTTTTGCTGTTGTTTTCTTGTTTTTTTGTACTTTCTCACTTCCCACATGCTTTTGGTTGTAGCTTATCACCTTCCCTTCTCCATTTATTCACATACTGAACTTTA
The DNA here is from genome assembly GCF_028885625.2 of Pongo pygmaeus. Taxonomy (NCBI): domain Eukaryota; kingdom Metazoa; phylum Chordata; class Mammalia; order Primates; family Hominidae; genus Pongo; species Pongo pygmaeus. The sequence goes on from NC_072384.2 coordinate 129,007,843, forward strand.
TTTAACCTCTGAGGCTCAACTCAGTTTTCCTTTCCTCTGGGACAAATTTGCTGAGGTTTTCTTCTATAAAAGTTATCTTCCTTCTTCTCTTTGCTCTCATCCTATACTGCCAACTCTTGTCAAATTGCCACATTAATCTTTTTGCTCATCTTTCTTCCCTTTTAGCCTATCAGACCTTGCAGAATTTGTGACCTGTTCATTTTTATATTTGGTATTTTGTATGTACTGAAAAAACATTGGTTTAATTCATCAAAGAATAAGTTATAAGTTCATCTTAAAATTATTCAAAGTTATCTCAAAAATAAATTTGAATGCTAGTGTCAATCTCCTGTTTTTCAGTTCTCATCTCTAGCACACTTTGTTTTTAAATTAGAGTTTGAAATTCAAATTAAGATAGCAATTGAAATGTAAACTGTGGTCTCTGAGGACACGGATTACTTTTGCTTCAGTGTTACCTTGAGCACAATGTTTGCCACACTAGTGCTAAACAATTGTATGTAACAAAAATGAATAAATGTTTTTCTTATGGACAAGTCACTTTTATGGTAGAATATGATTTTGGGTTCTTTTTTACCTTTAAATGTTATTTCTGTATTTTTATTAACTTCTATATAATTAAATCAAGTATTTTAAAGTTTCAGGCAGAAATATCTCTAATAATTTTCTTGTGTGATCTGCCATGAAAATACCCTCACGCATTTATACTTTTATTCATGGGCCATTAATTGATAGAGGGCCCATGCTGCTGTAAGTGCCAAACACATCAGACACAGGCGAGCCTCAGTAAACATCCTCCTGATAAGCCACTGGACTTGGTGAGGAGCGCTGCTTACTGGTGTGGTCACTCTGTCTACCAGAATTGAAGTAGGCTAGCACTTGTTCTAAAAATTTATTGTTAACATAACTTAACAAAACATTTTCTAACAGGAGTACAACAGGGTTTGTTTTTCATTTGTTTTGTCTATTTTAGAATGAGCGTACTCCTGCTTAAAGATAATTAAATATATCCAACCCTTTATAGTACACTGATTTTTATTTGCTATTGTTTAATGTTTCAAATCAAATAGAACTATTTGTGATATTCATACAGAAGCACTAGACAACTTAGTGACCTTCCATGATGTTTTTTAAACTCCTCATGAATAGCTTCCATGTCTCATTTATCTCTGTGGGCTATCTTCCCTGAATTACCCTAATTATCTCTTTTATGCCATTAAAGCTATGTTTAGAACAAAGTGTCAGTCTTCTAAATGTGCAATCTGAAAAATGTGATGAAGAAGAAATGTTTCTTCTGGTAGGAACTAAGAGTGTAAGGTATTATTATTTTAAGGACATTACTCTCCTTTTTATTTTTTGACCCTCTTCTTGGTCATTATTTGCCTTTTACACCAGCATACAATGTAGAGTAGATTCAGAGTCAACCTTGTTTCTCAGGTTTTTTTGTTTTTTGTTTTTTTTGCCAAGCTAAATTCCTTCTTTCCTTCCTAGTAGAAGGAAATTGGTATTTGGAAAGGCACACAATTCATCTAAATTTCTTATTCTTCTTTATTCACAAATTGATCTCCATGTTCTTATCGCATGGCTATTCTTAACTCTAAATGAAAATCTAGGCTTTTACAACTCTCAACAATTTTATGTTTGTATATCTCATGAAGAGTTTTTGTCTATATAGAAGGGTTTCTTGTTTAGTGGTTTAATACAATTCAAAATAACTTCACAGCTATATGACAACAATGGAATTCTTGATATTTAAAAGACATTCTTAATCAAGAGGATTTTGATATAAATACATGGCAAGTTTTATTGTTGTTCTTGGTGCTTTCAGGCACTTCATAAATACAAGATAAATGAAAACATTTCTCACTAAGTTTACACATAACTTTTGTACACATGAAAGTGTACTGGGATTAATTAGGGTATTTGAATGTAAATAGAAAAGGAGATGACAGAGACCTGTCTTTTATTTTTTTGGATAGGAACTTTCCAGAGCAGAGAAAGCACACTTGTTAGAAGTATTGAATATTGTTGGAAAATTCTCCTGTTTCCCCAGGTATATGAAAAATCTTCATCTCTTATCAACAATGAATGCAGTCAAGATTTTAGTTCAGTATTTATATAGTTGGAAAACTCTAAGAGCCTCAAAAATGCCTCTCTTGTTGGCTAAAGCCTTTTCAATTAGAAGCAGTCCTTGAGTTATCTCCAGCTGTTTATTTAAAGCTTACTAAAAACAAACAAATGAATGACAAAAATGGATGTGCTGCTGGCTGCCAACTTGATTAAATCACTTGACAGTAAATAACTTGGCAATAACAGCCTTATGGCAGAAAGTACACTCAATCAGTGATGTAAGTATTTATAGTGCAGGGACAGAGACTCCACAACGGCAGAGTATCTTGTGTCAAACTAACCCTCCTGGTGACAACAATTATAAACTTTGGTTGAAATATAAAAAGCAACTATTTGAAAGTATCAGATGAATGACCAAGGGAAGTAAAAACCAGAGGGGTTGCCAACCTTGAAAGAAGAAAATACCAGGTGAAATCCACATAGAAATGGCCTTCTCCCCTTGAACACTCCCCTGTTACTGGGATTCCTGGGGAGTAAGGGAACTAGGGCTCAAGCAGAAAGCAGCACTCTTTGGCCTGAGAAGTTAGAGAGCAGAGTTCAGGGGTTTCAAAAGCAGTAGGAAAGTAAGGAGAGAAATCATGGAAATTTCTGGTGTTTCTTTCTCCAGCTTTGATTAGGTCTTTCACATGCATGTGCCAATCAGTACTTAAACACTCCAGGGCACGCTTCTGCAGATTTTCCAAGCCTTCTCATTATGCAGCAACCTATTGGGCAGTGTTTTGTCCTGTGACGTGTAGCCACCTTGGTCTCCCCAAACTCCAGTGCAGTGAGATTGCCCACTCTGTGCTATGGTCTTGAAACTCCTTCCAGAAGGCAGTGAACTGGGCCAATGGTAGGGTTCACCTAATTTGTTTTCCTTCTCTCAGACATTGCTCGTTTGTACTGCTTGTTTTCTAATTTCTTGCCTCGTTCTCTCTATTCTGCTGCTGGAACACCAATTACATGTATGTTAGACCATTTATCATTGCTTGACAGCCTTTAGAGGCTCTTTTCATTTTACTGCTTTGTGTGTGTGTGTATATGTTTGTGTTTTAATTTGGGTAATTTCTATTGACTTAGCTTCAAGTTACTGATCATTTCCTCAGTTGTGTCAAATTTATTAATGAGCCACTAAAGAAATTCTTTATTTTTCCATTTGATCTTTCTTTGCATTTCTATACCTCTGCTTAAATTTCCAAACCATTCATGCCTAATAACTATTTTTTCCGCCAGATCTTCCAGGTAGTGATCATAGTCATTTTAATGTCTCTGTCTGATAGTCACAACACCTGTGTGTTCTCTAAGACTGGCTTTATCGATGACCATGTGTCTTGATAGTGGGTTGTTTTTCCTTTCATTGTTGTATGCCTCATGAATTTTTATTAAATCCCAGACATAGTGTATAGAGTAGTAAGAACTGAGGTAAAGAGTATTTACACCCAGAAAAGATTTTTCTTTTCTTTTGTAAGGCTGTTTATGTGGAGTGTTGAGTAGTCAAAGTTGAGCTGAGTTTGGATTTGTTGTTGCTATGGTTACTTTCTGCACACATAGGTCTCAAATTCCTTGAGTGTGCATTGTGGCTAGGCTGGGGGCTGAAGTGCCAGAAGGTGCCTATCAGTTTTTGAATTATACCCTCAATGAATGAGGACACCGCAAGAGGATCTCTGTCCATGGCCTGCCCCTCCTCAGTGGCATCCTCAGTTCTTGGTCAGTGTCTGGTGGGAAGCATGGTTGGTTCTCTGTTTTCCTGGCCTATCCTCAAACTGACATAGATTTGTGCACCTGAGCTTTGCAGGTGAGGCAAGCTAGGTATTCATGCGTCCCTTCTTCATTTCAGTCTTATTCTGATTTGTAACTGTAAAATTTCTTATGCAGGAAACATTTCCCTGCCTCTTCTGCAGCAGTAGTAGTTCACTACTCATATGGATAAAATCCCAGGCCTAGGATCCTTTCTGCCTTCACCCAGGGGTATAGAAGTGTTTCTTCTAACTTTCCCTTAGTAGCAATGGGTGAGTTGATTTCTTCTTACCTACTTCCTACATGATGGGGGGCACATCTTCCTCCCATGATGATATGGTTTGGATGTGTTCCCACTCAAATCTCATCTTAGAATTGTAGCTCCCATAATTCCCACATTTCATGGGAGGGACCCAGTAGGAGGTAATTGAATCATGGGAGTAGGTCTTTCCCATGCTGTTGTTATGATGGTGAGTAAGTCTCATGAGATCTGATGGTTTTATAAAGGGGAGTTCCCCTGCACAAATTTTCTCTTACCTGCCGCCATGTAAGGCATTCCTTTGCTCTTCCTTCATCTTCCACCATGATTGTGAGGCCTCCCCAACCATGTGGAACTGTGAGTCCATTAAACCTTTTTCCTTTATAAATTACCCAGTCTCAGGTATGTCTTTGTTAGCTGCATGAGAACGACTGCTACACATGGTATGCCACAGGTGAGACAATCCTATGTCCCCTTTCTTTTTAGGGAAGCCTGTGCCTCACTGGAATTTATTGTTCTTTGTTACTTTGTGTCCTTAGATCTCTGACAGCTTCAGAGAAAGTTATTACTTACTAGTTCATTTGAATTTTTCTTATTATTGGGTTGGGACAGTCTTTTCATCTCTTTGCATGTTAGAAAAAAATGGAACATTTGCCTTTCATTAAATGTACGTATTCCTAGATATTTGATGTTTCTTTTTGATGCTACTTAAAGGGTAATGTTTTCAATATTTGCTGGTTATTTGTTGCTAGTATATAGGAATATAATTGATTTTTATATACTGACACTAAATTCAGTGGCCTTGCTAAATTCACATATTAATTATAAGATTATTATTTGAATTTCCTAGGTACTCAATTCCTAGTCTGAAAATTATTTTGTTCTTTCTAATAATCGTTAATCTTGTTTCTTTTTCTGGTCTTATAAAGCTGCAACAACCTTTAGTATGATGTCAAATATAAGTGGTGATAATGCAACATTTTCAGTCTCATGAAAAAGTTTGTATATTTCACCATTAAGTATCATATTTTTGCTATAGAATTTCCTCAATATTCTTTATGGGACTAGATACTTATCTTTTATTCCAAGTGTATTAAGATGTTTTCTGATGAATGTTTGCAGCTTTTCTGTACCTTTTCGGATGATGACAATGCTTTTCTTTCTTATTGGGTTTACATGTAGAATAACATTGGGTTTTAAAATGTTAAAGCAGCTTTTCATTTTGTTAAAAAAACTGCAGTTTGTCATGACGTGCTATTCTTTCTATATATTGCTGGTTTCAGTTTGCTCAGTTTTCGTGGAATGATTTTGAATTTCAGAATTCATTTCTGTTACCTTTATAGGTTTATTCATGTTTTCTACTTATTTCAGGTGAGTGTTGCTTTTTTCTGTGCATTCAAATATTTATCTAAATTATAAAATGTATTGACATATAGTTGTTAATATTATGTAAAAGTGTTTCATATCATATACACCCATATGTAGATAAATAAATCTTTAAAAACAATTTTCAATATTGGTAATTAGAGCGCTCTCTCTCTCTCTCTGTCTCTCTCATCTTCCCTTCTCTTCTCTCCTTTATGCTGTTCCCTCTATTTTCTTTTAGATTAGCCTTTCCAGAGATTTATCGAACATATTAGTCCTTTTAACAGGTAACGTTTTGCCTTTGTTGCTTTTCTCTATTATAATTTTTTCTATTTCGTTGGTTTCTACTTTTATACTTATTCTTTATTATTTCCTTCTGTCTACATCCTTTGGGTTAATCTGTTTTTCATCTAAATTCTTGAGATGAACACACAGATCATTAATTTTTCAACCTTTATTCTGTTCTGATTGTGCAGCTAAGGCTATACATTTTCCTTTAAACATTGTTTAGTTGCATCTACACATTTGATTTATTTTCTATAATTATTCATGTTAATTATTTTCTAGCTTCCACTTGATTGCTTCTTACAAGCCCAGTTCTCTAGATGTATATTTCTTAGTGTCCAAATATTTGCTTTTCAAAAATATCTTTTTGTTATTGATTTTCAATTTTTATAGTATAAAACATACTCTGAATTATTATAATTTTTTCAGATTTATTAATATTTGCTTGACTGAGCATCATATGGATGATTTTGGTAAATGTTCTATGTGCACTTGAAAACTGTATATATTTCACACTATAGAATTTTAACTGGGACAAGGTTATAAATGACAGTGTTCAAATTTTACATACCATTTCTTGTTTTTCTTTTCTACTTAAACTCCTAGTTACTGAAAAAGGTGCAGTTAAAATCTCCCAGGATAACTATAAATTTATCTAGTTCTCCTTTTGGTTGTATCAAATTTGGCAGAGTTCCATATTTGTAAATGATAACATATTTTGAGGCTTTTTCATTATGTGCATAATAATTAAGATTTGAATAATGTAAGTAGTGAGAATTAATCATTGGTTTCAGCAATATGGAACTATTGGTGACCTTAACAAAATTAATTTTATTGGAGGGATGAGAGCTAAAGATTGATTGGAGTGCAATCAAGAGAAAATGAAAGGAGACATATGGAGACAGAAGTTATAAACAGATAGCTATATTCAAAGATTTGTTTTTTTAAGTAGAGGCATAGAAATGTGAGGGTAGATAGAAAAGAAATGTTGGATCAAGGGAGGCTGCTGTGTGGTGTGTGTGTGTGTGTGTGTGTGTGGATGTGTTCAAAGAGAAAATTTTTACAGCATGTTTTTGTGCAGTGGGGAGAGAAATTTGCAAATGAGGGAGGGAAGAGTACTAATTGAGAAAGCAAGCCCTTGAGAGGGTCGGGGACCCAGTGTACAATGATGAGCAGTTTATTGCAATACAAAGGAAGGAAGAGAAAATGGATGCTCACATAAATAGATTGGTCAGTTGTGGTGGAAACATGTACGTTTTCTTTTCATTTAAAAATTAAATTTTCTGTGAAATAAGAAGCTCATCATCTGAGTATGGCGGGGGGGATATTGGGGATTGAGTGTAGAGGAGAACTTGTGAAGTAATTTTACTAGGTGGTAGGAAAATAAATAACTCAGAAAACAAAGCAGGATGGAAAGTCATCAATGACGGCCTCCTGAAGGTTGCTTGTCATGAAGCAAAAATGGGACCAGTTGCATGTCTCTCAGATAGCATCATCTCCACAGCTGAGAGGGTAGATGATAAATCATCGGGCAGGCTATGGTTTTCCCTTCTCCTTCTTGATGAAAGTTCTGCTCAATGTCTGGAAGCTTATCATACTGGGGCCATCCATTTCTTGCCTCATTTTATTGCCATTTGCTGGACCATAGATTTTGTGACTACTGTAAATTTCCTGTAGATTTTGGATACTGATTCACTCTCAATCCTAATCCTGAGTGTTGCAAAATCTTGATTTTTTAAATTTCAGTAGGAATTTAGGAAGGATTGAGAAGGTGTCTTTAACAGATGCCACTTTCAAACAGAAGGAAGTGAGAAGACTGATTTATTAGCCACCTGACAACACATTTCAACTTTGTGAAAATGTATAACGTTGTCTTGCAGAAATACCTCATGTGATCACCATCTTACCATCATTTTTTTCTACTTTGAACCTTCATGTGTCCTTTTCACTGAATCTTTAATTACCAATCCAATTGTGACTCCCCCAAAGTTTCTTTTCATGGACTCAATGGATATACCTCTTTTAGCTCTTCCTTGGAATCCAGGGTCATCTAAAAGTCAACTCTCCTTCGTGATGAGATAGCTCTATTTTTGTGTTAACTTAAAGTGTCAGAAAAGCTAATTTATGTGATAGATTAAAGCAACAGAATAAAAAACACCCTAGGCACAGTCATTTCACATGGTGCAATGTATTTCCAAAATAAAACAACTTTTATTTTGACATGATATCCTCAGGAGCATTGGATACTGTGTGGCTATTAAGTCCTTCACACATCATTAATTTCCAAGCAAGAAGGTGATAAATCTCACCACAAAACTGGTTCAGTACACATAGGAAAATAACAGAGCTGATATTATTTTTGACTTGATCACAGACTGTAGTTTAAAAGAAATACTAAATTTTTATACAAATTCAGCTAGATAAGAATAATATGATCTATGCTAAGGCCACTGATGTTATAGGTTCAAACATCATCTCCCATACTCCCCTCCCTCTCTTATCAACAGATCCACTTTGGGCCTTAGTTTACTTTAAAAATTCCATGAAGACAATCTTTTGCATGTATTTCATAGATTGAATTTGCACATTTAGAAGCAAGCATGGTTGCTGTTTACATCCTTCATAATTACCTTGTTTTGTACAGGAATGTCTGAGCATAGTTTTCGTTTTGTACTAAGTCAGAGACATCCCTGTAGAGGGTTTTATTCTGACTTCTAAAAGACTATACTATTAGCTACTTCTATCCTCTAGCCTGCCATAGCTTGAACCCTTAAAGCCTTTCCAAAGAAGAAACATTTGTTGACAGTGCTGCTTGGAACAGAAGGGCTAAGACCAACATTGAGTAGAAAAACCCGTTATTGATGACCTTGTGGATTTCCTTTGTTATACAAGATTTCAAAAAAGTTTATAGCATCAGAAAAACGATTGGCATCGGTCTAGGCAACAAATCTCTTCCTAATGTTATCTTTGAAATATTATGTTTTTAAGAAACAATATAAAATATTCAACAAAACAGAAAAAAATGATACAATTGGTACCTAGTTGCAGATTATTCTTCCCTCATGACGTTTGAAAAGCAAAAACCAAATTTAATATAGAAATGATTTAAAAACCTTTAAAGAAAGATCAACATGAAACCTTTTCCATTTTACATTTATGTAATCACTACCTAAATGAAACAGATGCTAATGAAGATGCAGGAAGATACATTTTCATTTTCTTCTGTTGATTTCTAGCATAATGGTTGCTCACTAAAATACAATCAAGAAAATATGTCCTGTAGCTTGAATAACTCGAATCAGCTTTAATGCAAGAGAACGCAAAGTAAATGAAAACATTGATTGTGGAAAGTTAATAAAAGTAAACATAAGTTCACAAAAACCATTATTCTTGAGTTTGAACTCATATCAAATGCTGTATTTTCCATTTCAATTATGCAAGTCTTTTTAGTACCAGCTGTATTATACCAGCCATGGGCATCAATACAATTATTGATGGTGATAACAGAATAAATTACCTAGCAGGGAAAATGCAAACCAAGAAAGGTAACAAAAATGAACCTATTTGTCTATATGACCCTTAGTGCATACACTACCATAAGGAAAAATAAACAACTTAGTGGACCTGGTATTGCATAATATGAGAGAGATCATAAGGAGAATGATTTAAAGGCAGGTTTCAAGTAGTCTTCTAGATATTGTGACATAACGGCTTGGAAAGTTTCTGTTATATTACACAAGTGTAATTGAGGCACTGTTGTTAAATATTCAGTTCCATCTGCGAAGTATAAAGAAAAAGGATCCCTAATGGTGCATGCTTAGCAACTTGTTTCTTTAAAAATATGCAGCACACTATTACTGATTGTGCTGAGCTGAGATTCTATAACTCATGTGACATGAAATGCAAAGCAGCTATTCACTGGTACTGGCATATAAACATTGGAGCATCCCACGCAACCCACTTTATGCAATTTGTTCATTTATTTATCAATGATTCAGCAAACACTGATGGATAACTATGGTGGTTAATTTTAGGTATCAACCCGACTGGATTAAGGGATACCCAGTTAGATGGTAAAGCATTACTTCTGGGTGTGTCTTAGAGGATGTTTTTGTAGGAGATTGGCATGTGAGTCAGTGTCTGAGTAGGGAAGATCTTCCCTCACCCAATGTACGTAGGTATCATCCAATTGGCTGGGGGCTCAGATAGAACAAAAAAGAAGAGGAAAGTATAATTCATTCTTTCTCTTTTCTGAGCTTGGACATCCTTTTTGGACATCAAAACTCCAGATTCTCAGGGCTTCAGTCTTGGTCTGGGAGTTACACCATCAGCTTCCCTGGTTCTTAGGCCTTCAGAATTGAACTGTGCCATGCTGTCATCTTCCCTGGTTATCTTGCTTGCGGATGGCTTATCATAGCACTTCTCAATCTCCATAATCATATGAACCAATCCCCCTAATAAATCTGTAATATTTCTCTATAATGGATAGATAGATACATAGATACTGTTGGTTCTTTATCTCTGGGGAACCCTAATACAATAACCTTTTGTGTTACAAGCAGAATTCTAGGTACTCAAAAAACATGGGTCATTGCAAAATTGTTAACCTTATATAAATTTACAAGTAAGGCTTAATAACTGAAGATACCAACACATATCTATCCTTTATTTAATATTACTACCTTTGAATGTTTTTATTAATTCTTATGTATAATTAAAAATTACCGATCTATACAAATTTTACTCTTTACCAAATGTTTAGAGTCATACACAGTGTCACCCTGCATCAACCTGTTCATTCTGTTTCTCACTTTATCAGGTGTGAAAGCACAAACCTTTTATAAACTAACAGAGTTCAACCAAAACATTCCCTGAAACCATAACAAAAATGCAATAAAATGAAAATAAAATTGTGTTTGCTTTTTTCCTTATCCTTCAACAGTCAGAAGTTTTTTCTTTGTTTTTAGACATGTTGTCTTTATAATTGGATGAATTCCCTTTAGACTCCAGGCACTTCTGACTAGTATATCATGTTGTTTTGTTATTTTGCTTTGAAATACCGTTTTTCTGAATTTAAAGGTAATACTTATTCTTTATAAAAACTTTGGACAATAAAGTACCAAAAATGCTGATGATACTTCCTTCTAGACTTTTATTACAATTTAGAAAGTTTTCATTTTCCCGAGATGATTGGTATTAGAGAAATCATCCAAATAAAATACAATTAAAGTGATAAGTAGCATATTATGTATTGTGGCTTCCAGATTTAGAAAATATAGATACAGGACACCTAGTTAAATTCAAATGTCAGATAAACAACAAGAAATATTTTTCATATACTTATACTCCATGCAAATACTGCATAAGACATGTATATAGGACACACTTAAAATTTTTTCATGTTTTTATAAATTCAAATTTAGTTGCATATCCCATCATTAATATGGCAACCTCATAGTATACAAAGAAAAGGTTGATTGTGACATGCTTTGAAAGCTACATGCAAGTAATATCTTGTATGTAATCAAAAATTATAATTATAATCATAATATTGCATTAATTAAACAAATGAATAACATATTAATTTTGTTTCATTTTGGAATAATTTTCACTCCAAAATTTTATGAAAGCATTACAAGACATCTTTACTTTACATTTTACTCTCCAAGCTAAAACCACATGAATAGATACTACTAATATATACTTACGAACTTCATTAGTTCTTCAAGAGTACTACTGTTTACCTTTTGATATTTAAATTGTTTTACTTTTAAGCACTGAGAATTGTCCATGTTCACTTTTTTTTTTCTCCAGTTGTTATATGGTTGAACTTTGCTAGATACTGTCTTGTTCATGGAATTGCTGCTACTTTGAAATATCACTTGCATTGATTCAGGGAATCTTGCATCTTTTACTAAGTAATATATCGTAGAGATCATTACCTATCAGTCATAAAAAACAGTACCATTCCTTTAAACTGCTGATATATTACATGGCTGTATACTATTATCTAGTTAAACAGTTCTCTACTGGTATATACTTAAGCATTTTGAAGATCTTTATTTACATTTTAGTCTTTCCTATAAGAAATCTACTGGAATGGGCCAGATGCGGCGGTTCACACCTGTAATTCTAGCACTTTGAGAGGCCTAGATGGGAGGATTCCTTGAGTTCACAAGTTCGAGGCCAGCTTTGGTAACATGGTAAAACCTGATCGCTACAAAGAAATACAAAAATTAGGTGGGGCTGTTGGTATGTGCCTGTAGTCCCAGCTACCTGGAAGACTGAGGTGGGAGAATGGCTTGAGCCCTGGAGGTGGATGTTGCAATGAGCGGAGATCATGCCACTGCACTCCAGCCTGGATGATAGAGCCGACCTTGTCTCACAAAAAGTAAATAAAATAAATAAAGAAATCCACCGGAATGGATTCTAATACAGGACAGGAATGCCAGCACAGTACTTTCATCAAGGACAGTCACAGGAACAATCTTGCCTCTTTTGGCTCCTCCATACAATCAGCTCACTCAGCTTATGGCCTCTATCCTCAATGCCACTTTGGGATTCATGTCTGCTGTAGCTTCAATCATCATGTCCAAGTTTTAGGTGAAAGGGAGCTCTGTCCAGCTGAATCAGATCTTTTAAAAGAATTTTCTGCTGGTCATACAACAAATATTCCATTTGTATTTTATGACCTACAACTTTTTCATATCGCCATGTTTAGGTGCTAGGAAGGTTGAGAAATCCTCATTGCAGGTACCCACATTCATGTTGTGTTACTGAGAATAAAAGACTAGAGAATAAGTAGGTAATGATAAACCTCTGACATAATAAGACAAAGTATCTGTAAAATTTAAAGCGTAATAAATATTTTATAAGGGTACCATTTTTTTGAAATCTTATTCCCAATAAAAGTGTATGATGGTGCCTATTTCATAATATCCTGCCAATACATGCTAAAATTTTGTTAAAAATGATAATGTGTTAAGAGAAAAATGGTATTTCAGACTTTTTTATTTGTATTTCTCACATGATGGATGAGACTGAATGTCTAATACTATAGTTAATAGCCATTTATTTGTGTGTCTCTTTCTGTGAACTCTCAGTTTAGATCCTTTTCCATGTTTGGGGGGGTCACTGATCTGTTTCTTTCTAGCTGATAGGAGTTATATTTTGTATGAGAGAAATTTGTGGCATATGCTGCAAGCTTTTTTTGCATATATACATATATACATACATATATATATATAATATATATATATATATATATATGTATAGTGATAGTTAATACTGTCAGCTTGATTGGATTGAAGGATACTAAGTATTGATCCTGGGTGTGTCTATGAGGGTATTGCCAAAAGAGATTAACATTTGAGTCAGTGGGCTGGGAAAGGCAGATCCACCCTTAATCTGGTGGGCACAATCTAATCAGCTGCCAGGGAATATAAAACAGGCAGAAAAAACGTGAAAAGGAGAGACTGGCCTAGGCTCCCAGCCTACATCTTTCTCCCGGGCTGGATGCTTCCTGCCCTCGAACACTGGACTCCAAGTTCTTCAGTTTTGAGACTCGGACTCATTTATTTAAATGACCCCATAGTAACTTTTATTTATTCTCCTAATATGATGAATTACATAAATTAATTCTCAAATCTTTAACCAACTCACTTTCTATTTGTGGCATAAACCCTAATATAGCATAATATATTATCTTATTTATATATTGCTGATTGAATTTGTGAATTATAGTAGTTTGCTAGGGTTATTGTAACAAAATACCACAGACTTGGAGGCTTAAACAACAAATAATTAATTTTCTTGCAGTTCTGAAGGCTAGAAATCCAAGATCAAGTTGTCACCAGGGTTGGCTTCTCTTGAGGACTGTTCCAGGCCTCTCTCCCTGGCTTGTTGATAGTCGTCACCTCCCTGTCTTCATATCACCTTCCCTCTTCATGTGTGTCCAAATTTCCCCTTCTTATACCACTCATATTGGATTAGGACCCACTTAAATTACCTCAATTTAAACTTAATTACCTGTTTTAAGAACTTCTTTCCACTACAGTCACATTCTGAGGTACTTGGGGTTAGGACTTCTACATATAAATTTGGGGTAGTCACAATTCAGCCTACAACACCAATAGTTGATAATATTTTAAAGACTTTCTTTATAAGTCTGCACCTTTCCTCCCTCCCTCTCTCCCTCCCTCTCTCCCTCCCTTCCTTCCTTCCTTCTTTCCTTTGTTCCTTCCTTCCTTCCTTCTTTCCTTCCTTCCTTTGTTCCTTCCTTCCTTTCTTCCTTCCTTCTTTCCTTCCCACCTTCCTGCCTTCCTGCCTTCCTCTTTGTTAGTGATGTCTGCTAGGTTTTGTTATTAGGAATACCCTGCTCTCTTATAATGAGTTCGGCAATGTTTATTTCCCTTCTGTTTTCTAAAAAAATATTTTGTTAGAGTTCGATGTTATTGATTCTTTGACATATGATAAAATGCCATCAGGGTCTGGAGTATTCTATTTGGGAAAATTTTTAACTAATAACATTGTTTACAAATATTTATAGAGCTCTTCAGCTTACCTATTTCTTTACGAGTGAGCTTTGGCAGACTTTATCTTTCAAAGGATTTGTTCATTTTATCTATATCATTAGATTTATTGCTAGAGTTTATTATACTATTCCCTGATTATTCTTTCAATATTTGTAGAATCTGCAATAATGTTAGGTCTCCCATTTTTAATATAAATAATTTGAATCTCCTCACTTTTATCCCTGATCAGTGAGATTAGAGGTTTATCCATTTTAGATATTTACAGAGCACCAGTTTTGCCTTTATTGATTTTCCGAATAGGTTTTCTGCTTTCTGTTTCATTGGTTTCCATTCTGATCTTTCATATTCCCTTTCTTCTTAAATTTTGTTTAATTTGATTTTCTTTTTCTTGTTTCTTAATGTAGATGCTGAGCCTACTGCTGTGAGACCATTCTTCTTTTCTAATGTAGATGTTAAGTGCTATATTCCCCTCAGGCACTACAGTTACAGTAGTAGCTAGTGGCATCTCACAATTTTTGACATGTTGTGTTTTTATTTTTACTCAATTAATGATGCTTTCTAATGTCCCTTCTGATATTTTTCTTAACCCATGTGCCATTTAGAAATTTAATTTTTGTTAACCGAACATTAAGGGAATTTTCATGGATCTTTCTGCTATTGATTTCTAATTTAATCTCATTGTGGTCAGGAAACACGCTTATATTAATAGTACTTCTATCTCTTTAAATCTATTGAGACTTGTTTTATGTCTCAGAATATAGTATATGTAAGTTATTGTTTCATGCGCATTTGAAAAGAATGTGTATTTTGCTGTTTTGGGCTGAAGTGTTCTATAAATGTCAATGAGATTGAGCTAGTCGGTAGTGTTCAAACCTTCGACATCTACTTATTTTCTCTATACTTTTTCTCTCAAGTATTGAGAACTTAATATCTGAAGTATTGAGAGAACACAATTAAAAGCTTTGACTATAATTGTGCATTTGTTTAATTCTCCTAGAGGTTCTAGCAGTTTTTATTTCATATATTTTGAAGTTGTGTTATTAACTGTTTAGACGTTTAAGATTGTTATATTTTCTTAATGAACTGAAACATTAAACATTATAAAATGATTTCTTGGTCTTTGGTTATACTTTTTGCTCTGATACCTACTGTATTTGTATTAATATATCCTTTTTTCTATGATTAACAGCAAGTTACATTCTAACTAACAGAGTATAACTGTGTCTATTAACAGACTATCACCATTATTGGGAATTATTCTTTTACCAAATACTCATTTGGTAGGTAAAAATAACATTGTATTGTCTTAATCTGTATTACTTTAAATTTTTAAAATAAAATTTTAACATCTCTGTTGTGTTTGTTTTAGGCATTGGTATTCCTATTTGTTAATCTCCTATTTGTGTTTGTCACTTTTTATAAAAAATTTCAATGTTTGTCCAGTTGGTTTGCTTGATTTTTTTATTTTTAATTTTTGTGGGTACATAGTAAGTATATACTTGATTGTAACCTTCTATTTCTGAGCCTTGTGGCTGACATATTTCCAATACTGTGCTATGTCTTTTAATCTTTGCAGTCCTAAGCTTTTATTATATCTAGGTAAACAAATTTGTGATTTTTTTTGAATGTCATTCATTGCATATCTGCTTCTCACATATAATATTAATTTAACGGTGTATTAACCTGCTTTCTAATTTTTTTTTCAGGCATTCCTCTTTCATACATCTGGGCCCTAAATTCCTTTAGAAAATATATTTCTAGTAGCAATTAAATCTATGTTATTAATAGATATTAGTTTTTGACAGTAAAATTTGAATAAGCCTAGCATTATGAAATGCCATTATTAAATGTCATTATTAAGCAAAGCTAATTTTTTTATTATACTTTAAGTTCTAGGGTACATGTGCACAACGTGCAGGTTTGTTACATATGTATACATGCGCCATGTTGGTGTGCTGCACCCATTAACTCGTCATTTACATTAGCTATATCTCCTAATGCTAGCCCTCCACCCTCCCCCCACCCCACAACAGGCCCCAGTGTGTGATGTTCCCTTTCCTGTGTCCAAGTGTTCTCATTGTTCAGTTCCCACCTTTGAGTGAGAACATGCGGTGTTTGGTTTTTTGTCCTTGCGATAGTTTGCTGAGAATGATGGTTTCCAGCTTCATCCATGTCCCTACAAAGGACATGATCTCATCCTTTTTTATGGCTGCACAGTATTCTATGGTATATATGTGCCACATTTTCTTAATGCAGTCTATCATTGATGGACATTTGGGTTGCTTCCAAGTCTTTGCTATTGTGAATAGCGCCACAATAAACATACGTGTGCATGTGTCTTTATAGCAGCATGATTTATAATCCTTTGGGTATATACCCAGTAATGGGATGGCTGGGTCAAATGGTATTTCTAGTTCTAGATCCTTAAGGAATTGCCACACTGTCTTCCACAATGGTTGAACTAGTTTACAGCCCCACCAACAGTGTAAAAGTGTTCCTATTTCTCCACATCCTCTCCAGCACCTGTTGTTTCTTGACTTTTTAATGATGGCCATTCTAACTGGTGTGAGATAGTATCCCATTGTGGTTTTGATTTGCATTTCTCTGATGGCCAGTGATGAGCATTTTTTCATGTGTCTTTTGGCTGCATAAATGTCTTTTTTTGAGAAGTGTCTGTTCATATCCTTCGCCCACTTTTTGATGGGGTTGTTTGTTTTTTTCTTGTAAATTTGTTTGAGTTCTTTGTAGACTCTGGATATTAGCCCTTTGTCAGATGAGTAGATTGCAAAAATTTTCTCCCATTCTGTAGATTGCCTGGTCACTCTGATGGTAGTTTCTTTTGCTGTGCAGAAGCTCTTTAGTTTATTAGATCCCATTTGTCAATTTTGTCTTTTGTTGCCATTGCTTTTTGTGTTTTAGACATGAAGTCCTTGACATGCCTATGTCCTGAATGGTATTGCGTAGGTTTTCTTCTAGGGTTTTTATGGTTTTAGGTCTAACATTTAAGTCTTTAATGTATCTTGAATTAATTTTTGTATAAGGTGTAAGGAAGGGATCCATTTTCAGCTTTCTACATATGGCTAGCCAGTTTTCCCAGCACCATTTATTAAATAGGGAATCCTTTCCCCATTTCTTGTTTTTGTCAGGTTTGTCAAAGATCAGATGGTTGTAGATGTGTGGTATCATTTCTGAGGGCTCTGTTCTGTTCCATTGGTCTATATCTCTGTTTTGGTACCAGTACTGTGCTGTTTTGGTTACTATAGCCGTGTAGTATAGTTTGAAGTCAGGTAGCATGATGCCTCCAGCAAAGCTAATATTTTTAATCATAAACGTGACACTACCTTTTGTTGTTATACAGAGCAAAGGACATACTAGTTACTCAATATTACTTGTTACCCGAATTGAATTTCGCTTTATCGAAAACTTGAGGTTACATGTTTTAGGTTGTTAGGCTTTAGTGTCTCCACATTGTCGTTGCTGTCTTTCACCTGTGCAATGCTAAATGAGACTGATGAATGACCTGAATGGCCAATTGGCTTGCTTTTTTGTTCTTGAGTCATTGCCTCACCTGAATTCCCTGAACTGAGTCCAAGAGCTGACCAAATACAAAAGGAGGAAACTAAGATGTATAGAACTACAATGAAAATCTCTTCCTTTACATAGTTATTTTATGTAAACCTTACATTAGCATGTTGAACTACATTTTGATTAATTTTTACATAACAAATGCTTATTATGTGCAGCCAGTTGGCTGAAAGCATTCTCTGTGCTATCTCATTAAATATTTACAAAAAACTTTGAGGTAACATAGTGGGTATTGGGAAATTATAAAATATGTTATCATGTAGTATGAAATTATGTAAAAAGAACATATATACTATAATGGTACATACCATAACATGGTTACATACTATAATACTATCAGTTACAATTAATTTACCCTTTAAAAATACTTTATAAAAAGAAGAGTGGTTAGCAGGTAGACATATCTGGAATATAAATATCATGCTTATATTTTCTCAATTATCAAGAAAAAGAAATAATTCATAAGAAGAGTTTTCAGAAAGGAAATAAAGATACAGACTATTAATATTTGCAATTAAGCCAAGAACCCATTTGAGATATAATGAAGTGGGACAAAATTTTCCTTAAATGTGACACTGTGCATGTACCATTACTTGATTCCTCACCTCATATGAATAATATTATAGCATGAAAAGCTATATGCAAATAAAACTAGCACTTCCTAAAAACAGAGAAATCTCTGCTCTTCCTACTTCATCATGAGAAAAGTCCTAAGGACAAATTTGTGGATGGCTTGAAGATAAGCACAGAATGCTTGTAAATAAGACAAGTAACTCAACCTTCATGTTTGTGAATATTGTAGACCTAGTGTATCTCCCATTTATTTGGTCAAGGAGAAAAAATTAAATACTTTAGGTGCACATATTTCCTCATGTGATCTAAATACATGATTATTGCCATATTGGAGGAAATAACAAAATTGAGAGACTATCAAGCTCAATCTCCCAGTGTATTCATGTTTGTAAACTAGCTTGGAGAGTTAGCACCATGGCAGCCTCCTGCTTTGAGTGCTTTCCCTTGTCCTTGCCAAAATCAGAAAGAGTTGTCCCAATCAAGGTAACCAACAGGAAATCTGCAGTGTAAACTATGTGAGTAATTTGCATATGCTCAAAAAATGAGCAAGAAAGGGTAGTCAATTACAGTTAGTCCAGTGATCTGACTTCTCATTCCACTGTCTTGCCTTGAGCTCCCAAAGGCCACGGGTCACTCCAAGTGCAGGGTTCTATAGGTCTCTTGAAAGTCAGCAGGAAATGAGTTTAAGCCACCAAGAAGCCTATGGCTGATGAGATCATTCTGGAATACTAAAGAAAAAATGAGCTATATATCCCAGTCTGATTATTTTATTTACCTCGTATACTGTATTTCTTTCTCCCTTCTTTTCAATGTGTCTTCATGCTTAAAGTATGCCTAATCTGCAAGATATATTTTATAAGCTAATTCTAATTCTAAGTGTTTTCATACCCCTTTGTGTATCTTCTGCCTCAATAAGTTTTCAAACTTTCATGTGGTTTTAATGTTGGAAATTGGATAGAGAAAATGAATAATTAAGGAATTAAAAAAACACTTTTACAATAAACTGGGATATCATTTGCTTTATTCTAATTACTTTTATTAAGACAAAATTTCTTAAAATATATTTGTACCCTATTGTTGATAAAGGATGAATAAAAATCATCATAAGTTGGGATTCTAGTCAAAAGCAATTGTTACCCGGTTAAATAATTCACAAGGGATTCTTATCTGTGGTAACAGCTCATGAGGGGACATTATATATGCCTTTTTATATGTCTTAATATTGCACAAGAGATCTCAGAAATTCATATTCACTAAAAATGAAAATCAAGGCATTTCTCTTTAAGTTTTCATGTCCTCAGTTTGTAAATCTTTATTATTATGGTTTAAAAATAAAATGACTGTTCAGTAATTTTAGAACAATGTGATTGCTGATATTTACCCCTTTCCATGACCTTACCACAAATCTAAATAAAGATTGTGATTTAAAAGCACCTGTGAGTCTCTCGTATGGCCTGTCCATATTTATTGAATCTCAGCTTGAAAACAGCATTATATTTAAACAACAACAGAGCCAATCCTTGTTTTCTTCCCTTGGCCAGATGGTGCATCATCTTGGGAAATGGTGTAACCTGTCACAGTGTGTAAGTGTGATCTTGTGTGAAAAAATTTTGCAAGCTTGGGGACACTATCTGTGAAGGCCACATGCTGTCTCTCATTATCCCAAATAATTAAAATTTTGTATTTTCCATAACAACACACCATTGAGATTAACAATTAAGAATCACAGACTAGAGTCAAAGAAACATAAACATTTTATAGTTAAAAAGGAGTCTTTTCTAATTTTTTTCTATCATATTTACATCCATCTACCTTAAGAATATGCTAAGGCCCAAAGAAAATATTTGCTCTTGAGTCTGCTCAAACAAACAATAAAACACTGTAGTTATCTGTATAGAAAAAACCCTGTGCATTTAGGCTTACATATAGACTTTCTTCTTATGGACCAGAAAAATTCATGAAACCTAAGGATTTATATTTTAAAAGCATTTTTCTTAGATTTAGTGACGGAATTTTAAGACAAATCATTCTGTTCTTGGAGTCAAAAGGTCGAGTTCAGGTTGTAATTCTGTAATTTTTGTATGACCTTAGACAAATAATGTACACACTCTATCATGTATGAATCAAATGGTGATGTGAAATCGAAACCACACCATTAATGTTATGATTGAATGGGACAATTTTTGGAAATTAATTTTTAAACTACAACATTATGACTAAATGGCATTATTATTTTAAGAAGAAGGAAGTTCCTTTTCTTCTTTTATATCTCTTTTGTTTTCCTAAATTTGTAGATGAGATTGCTGAAAAAATAACTTGAAATAGTTCAATAATCTACCAAGTGTAACAGTCAGTGTCCAGCCAGAATAAGAAACCACTCTAGGTCTTTCAAGCCGAGAGGAGTGTAATACAGGGTATTGCTTACACAGGTGTCAGAAAGGCTGGAGGAATGAATGGGGCAAAGAGGCCATTAGCGGAGCCCAAGAGATGAGGAGTTTGTCCAAAGAGCTGGAAGCTGTTACCATCCCTGGGCTGGAGCTCAGCTCTCTCTTGCCTCTGCTTTGCTGGAGGCAATGCCATTGTTACTGCTGTTGCCCTGAAACTGCACCACTTGTGTGCAGCATCTAGGTACACTGCCATGTTTGTTCTTTTCTCTCTCTTCCAATGTCCTTCCAGTACCACCCTTTGGCAAATAAACTAGAATATAGTTGGCAAGTGAGTCTGGAAATGCAATAAGAGATTATTCATTAGTCTTTGTCAGTAAAAATTTTTACCCACTCTGACATCACAGGCTTGAATGGAGCTGAAGGCCAATACACCACACATATCTCATGACAATTTATTTGGGCAGCTCATGGTTTCAACTAGTAAGTCTATTAAATCCATTTAGTTGTAGACTACTACTCATCTAGAAATCTTAGCCTAAACAATTAGTAAAGAATGCTTACTTTCTTGTATTAGTGTCAGGAAAGATGTCTCTACAAAAATGTTTGCAATGAGAATAGACTTCAGACTTTCAACATAATATTTTAAGAAACTCTCCTCAAAATATAAGCCATAGATCACTTCCATCAGAATCTCCTGATGGACTTGCTAATTATGTGTGTGTGTATATAGATATATACTTAGTATTACATTATTAGTATTATACTTACATATACTTGATATTATATTATTTTATAATTGTAAACAAGTGGCATATACCTATCTAGCTAGCTAGATACATAGATAGATATAGTTATAGATACAGATGTAGATATATGCCAAACTCCATCCTAGATGTTCAGAATCACTGATTATGGACTCTGAGAATCTTCATTTTATTAAGCTCCCTTTGGTGACAATTAATGTCCAGTCAGAATAACAAGTAACTGTAACACTTTAGTTTTTTCGAGCACACAGGGATGCAGGGCAGGAAATTGCTTATACAGGTGCTATACTCGTTGATTTAGAGACATGATTTTCAGTGGTTAGATGGTGGTATGGACTAAATTGTTTCACCCCCAAATTGATATGTTGATACGCAACCCACTCCCGCATTGTGACTGTATTGGAGGTTGTCTCTAAGGAGGCAATTAAAGTTAAAAGAAGCCGTAAGGGTGGAGCCCTAATCTGATATAACTGGTGCCCTTATGAGAAGAGGAAGAGGCAGCAGAGCTCTCTCTTTCTACTATGTGAGAACACAGCAAGAAGGCAGCTTCCTGCAAGCCAGTGAGAGTCCTCATGAGGAATTAACAGGTTGATACCTTGATCTTGGACTTCCCAGCATCTAGAACTGTATGAAAATAAATTTCCACTGTTTAAGCCACATAGTCTATGGTGTTTTTTATGGCAGCTGAAGCATACTATGACAGATGTGGAGTGACCACATTTTATTCTCTCATCCAAACCTTCTGTGACTCCTGCTTTGTCAATTTCCATCTCAGGCTCCATTTATTTTATATTGATGCCTGACACCCTGAGTACTAGAAAATATAGTCAGAAGCACTCTCAGAAGTCAGTGGCCAGACTGCACTTATTGTTAGTCGTGTTCCCATGGTAGCCACCCACGGAAATGCTGCTGCTTCTAGAGTGAGCTGAGTTTGTACTATGTTTGCAGCTGCCCCTCATGACTCTGAAAGGAGCAGCTGGTGTCACAGTTGATGCCAAAATTCAATCCAACCCACTGCATAAATGAATAGTTGCCCAGCAGTTTTGTCTTATGTCCAGCGAGACATCATTTTTCCACTCTAAAAAACCTAATATAATGATCATGCAATGAATGCTAAGTGTCTGACTTTCATGAAAATATCCATCAACATCTCTTCCTTTGGAGAAGATAATTAAAACCCATTAAAAAACCACAAAGGCACAATGATGAGATTGCTACTTCCAAACCTTATCTATCCTGCTGTCCTCTCTTAGAATCCTGATCCCCCAGCCCCATGAGGTTGCTCTTTTTAAAATTTTATATGGTTTTCTCAAAGAAAGTTTGCGTGCTCATTCTTTAATTCACAATGCAAGGAGTATTACCAGGGTTAGCAAACTCCTTAGAGATTATCCCTTAGTCATTTTCAGAAAGAATTTGATGTGATCCATGCTGTTTTGCTTGGCAAAAATCTCTTAACCCCACCTGTACTTCCAGTGTTTTTCCAATTAGGCAAGTCTATATTGCCTGGGGGAAAGTTGACTCATAAAAAGCCCTTTTGAGAACAGAATAAGGACGTAATTGCAGACAATGCTAGCTCAGAGGACAACTGAAGTTAGGAAAGCTTTGTTATCTGTTGCCTACTTTATCCAATTCTCACCCCTTCTAGAAGTGCCTGGGAAACTGGCAGATATGGGTAGCATCAATTGCGTCAATGACCAAGCACTGTTGAACCCCATACTAGGGAGAGAACATGGGCTCCATGCTTTGTTCTAAGCCCATTCCTTCTAGGCCTTATCTCCCTTATCTATAGAATGGGATGCTGGAACTGCAGGTTTTCTGAAACAACTGCAGCTCTCAAAAGTCAGTAGCTTTTTGATTTCGTGGATTCTGCCAGCTCCAGCTCTGAGCACTTTTAGAAAACTGTTGGTCTAACGAGAAGCCTTTAAAAGTCATTTTGATGAATAAAATACATACAAAAAAATACATGTTCATAACAGTATATAGCTTGATGAATTTTCACAAACTTGACACACCTGTGTAACCAGCTCCCAAATTAAGAAACAGCATGTCTCTTCAACATAGAATAACTTCCTAAAGAGTGCTATAAATAATATAAGCTAAGAAAGATTTCAATAAAATGTGCATTGCTGGGGGAAAAAGGCATTTCATAATGACACAAAAATTGATTCATTAGCAAGACATAACAATCCTAAACATGAACATTATAAAGGCTTTAAAATACAAGGAGTAGCAAAACTCTCCTCTGTTTCTTCAAATTGGAAAGACTGCAAGTATTCTTGTGGAGTTTTAGTCATTTTTCATGTAGCTGAATGCAGCCTACCATCAGCTAAAAATCCTTTAAAATATGGGAAAGTGACAGTATGCCATGCTCTTATTCTACCTGATGTCTCCTATTTAAAATCTGTTTACTTTAGCTGTTTTCACGTGATTTCAACTTTTAGCCCTCCTTTCCCATAGCCCACCCTCCAGGGAGTTTGTCTGTTATGTGTAGGATAGCTGTTCTGGAAAAAACTTATTTTGCCATATTAGAAATAGAACACTCACTGATGTTTTGTGTATTCCAGTGTAGAGATCTTACACATCTTTCATTAGATTTACTTACAAGTTGTTTGATGTATTTAAATGCTATTGTAAATAAAATATTTTTTCTTGAAATTTTAATTGTGTATGTATGACTAACAAAAATACAATTGATTTCAGTGTATTGACTGTGTGACCAGTGGCTTGATAAATTCACTTATTCTAGTGGGTTATTTAGTAGATTCTTTCATATGTCCAGGTTGTATTCAATCACATGTTCTATGAAGAATGGCAGTCTTAGTTCCTACTTTCCATAACTTACACTTTTTATTTCTATCTCTTGCCTTATTGTGCTGGGTAGATTCTCTAATATAAATTATAATAGAATTGTTCATAGCAGATGCTATTTCCTTTTTCCATTTTCAGAATAAAACTTTTAATACTTTGCCCTCTAAGTGTGACATTTGGTGTCTGTTTTTAAAGATATCCTTTTTCATAATTTTTAAAGTTCCTTTTATATTTTTAACTTACTGAGTGCTCTTCTTGAATATATGTTGACTTTATTCAAAAATTTTTCTATGTATTTTTATATGAATATAGAATTTTTCTTTATTCTTTAAATGTGTAAAATTACAGTGGATGGTATTTCAACTGTTAAAGACCGCTTTCATCCATAGAATACCATCACTTGGTGACATCTTACTACCTACCTAACTGCATATATATCTACCTACCTGTCTACCTATATTTCTGTTATATTTGCTTTCCATTTTAGAAATTCATCAGTCTTTTATAACATCTTTCAGAAACTAGAAACATAATAGGCGTTTCATAATTTTGGTATATATCTTGGTATACCATTTTCTTCTGGCTTATATCATTTGTGTTGAAAATCCAGCTCTTACTCTTGTAGTCATCCCTATGAAGACATTGTCAAGGAATTGTGTGTGTGTATGTGTGCGTGTGTGTCTGTACCCTGGCTGCTTTCATAATTTTCTCTTTTTATTTAGTTTTGATAAGCTTTCCTATGAGATGGTGAAGAGTGCCTCTCTTTGACTTCACTCTGTTTGGATAGTTTAGAGATTTTATAACTACAGTATAATATATTTTATGAATTTTAGAAATTGTATTGGCCATTATGTCTTCAAATATTGCTTCTGCCATGGATCTTCTACCTTTTTCTCTAGGGCTGAAACTATTTGAGCAGTAGACTTTTCATTATGTCCCATGTGTATTTTATGTTGTTCTTCTTTTAAAAAAATCATTTTACCTTATTTTGTTTTCTTTGTACTTCAATCTTTTCTATTGATTTATTGTTATGAGCTAAATTGTGTTCCCTCCAAAATTTATATGTTGAAAACTTAATTCCTATAACCTCAGAATGTTACCGTATTTGAAAATAAGGTCTTTAAAGGGATGATTACATTAAAATGAGGCCGTTGGGATGGGACCTAATGTAACCTGACTTGAATCTTTATAAGAAGAAGAAATTTGGACACACAAAGAGACACTAAGAGTGCCTCATGTAGAGAAAAGGCCATGTAGAGATACAGAAGTAAGATGGCCATCTGCAAGCCAAAGAGAGAGGTTTCAGAAGAAACCAAACCTACTAAGACCTGATCTTGGACATTTAACTTCCAGAACAGTGAGAAAATAAGTTACTGTTGTCTATGTCACCCAATCTGTGGTATTTACATGGTATTTTGTTCTGGTAGCCCAGTGAACTATGTTTTCCATTTGCTGATTCTATCTCTAGCTGTACTCATTCTCTTCTTAAAACTATGTATTGAATTCTTAATTTGTTTAAGTTTCAGGAATGCAACTTTTAAAAATAATTACAGTTTGGAGGTAAAATTATCTATGTTTATCTAGTTTTAAAAGTATTACTTACCAATATTTTAAAGTCTATGTATGATGATTGCAATGTGTCAATATGTTACAATGCTGTTTCTAACATCTGTAAATTCTCTTTATTAGTGTTTATTTTTTGTTTCTATTTCCTTGCATGATGTTTGATATGGTTTGGCTCTGTGTCCCCACCCAAATCTCATCTAGAATTATAATCCCCATGTGTCAAGGGAAGTGCCTGGTCAGAGGTGACTGGATCATGAGTGCAGTTTCCCCGTGCTGTTCTCATGATAGTGATTGAGTTTCCCTTGAGAGCTGATGGTTTTAAAGTGTGGCACTTCCTCACTCTCTTTTCTGCTACCATGTAAGATATGCCTTGCTTCCCCTTCACCTTCCACTATGATTGTAAGTTTCCTGAGGTTTCCACACAGCCATGTAGAAGTGTGATTCAATTAAACCTCTCTTGTTTATAAATTACCCAGTTTCAGGTAGTATTCTTTATAGCAGTGTGGAAAGCAGGCTAATACAGAGAATGTGTTATTTGTTATTATTATTATTTAATCCTGAACATTGTATGTGAAAACTTGGAGATGACCTAGAGGATATTACCTTCCTAAAGGGAGGATATTTTCTCTAATATGCAATTAGAGTACAGGCACATAACCATGATGTAGTTGAACTTTGTTGATTTTTGGTTCGCCTATACTTTTAGGGTGCAGCCCTCTAGAAGTGCCTATTAAAATTCTGAACCCCTCCTCATCAGCAGCCCTGCATTCTAATTTTGTTCTTCTAACACCATAACACGGTTAAAACTCTGCTTCAGTATGAAGCCACTTAGCATTTTCTTTCTACTTCTTTCCTGAGCATTTCTTCTCTGATGTTTTATTTCTTCTTAAATGGACATCTTAGGAATTTTCATATAATTCAAGGGCAAAGCATCTTATAAGACATATTCACTTCTCTGGATTACATTTTTTTTCTTCACCACTTTATTTCTTTTACTTCACCACTTTATTTCTTTTTCTTTTATCTGGCTGTATTGGTTGTCCTGAAATCCAACATTTGCCTCTAACGTCCAGTGTGATTGTCTCAAACTCCAGAGAAGTACTTTCTTTTTAGCTTCTGTGTCCCGTGATGTGAATTAGCCAATACCCAAATGTTAGCAGTCTTCTTAACCTCAGTGGGTTTCTCTTTTATTTAAGATGTTGGCTGGTCAAGATCTTACTTCCTTTATTGCATTCTGATACATTCCAATAGTTTCAAAATTAATTTTATCCATCTTTTATAGTTGCTCTCAGCAAGGGTATTGATACGACATCAACTGCTATGTCAAAGTCTAAAATGAAAGTTTCTCACTGCTTAATCATTTATAACATTAACCCCTTTGTTTATCTCAATGTTATCTTCATTTTACAGACCAGGAAAACTAAAGAAATAAGAGTATAAACAAATTGCCCAAGGTCACATATCTAGTAAATTGCAGAGCTATATTTGAGCAGAGAAAATTTGACTCCAGAAGCCATGCTTTTTACCACTGTGCTATACTCCAAATAAGATAAAACTCAAATAGTAGTGGTATGTGTATATATATATGGATATATATATAGATATACATATCTATATATAAATGATTAAGCAGTTTATATACATAGGTATAGAGATATATATATTAGTATATATATAAAATATATACTAGTATATACTAGTATATATATAAAATAGATACTAGTATATACTAGTATATATGGTGTGTGTGTGTGTATATATTATATATATAATAAAGTGGTGAAGTAGAAAAAAATGTAATCCACAGAGAAGTGAATAACTCTTATAAGACACTTTGCCATTGAGTTATATGAAAATTCCTGAGATGTCCATTTAAGAAGAAATAAAACATCAGAGAAGAAATGCTCAGGAAAGAAGTAGAAAGAAAATGCTAAGTGGCTTCATACTGAAGCAGAGTTTTAACCGTGTTATGGTGTTAGAAGAACAAAATTAGAATGCAGAGCTGCTGTTGAGGAGGGGTTCAGAATTTTAATGGGCACTTCTAGAGGGCTGCACCCTAAAAGTATAGGCGAACCAAAAATCAACAAAGTTCAACTACATCATGGTTATGTGCCTGTACTCTAATTGCATATTAGAAAAAATATACCCCTTTAGGATGGGAGGATATATATAAAATTCCATGTCTGTGTATGCTTAATTGAATTTGGAGATACTGTACCTTTTAAAAAATTAATATGGTGATATATATATATATGGAATGAGACCTTGTCTCAAAAGTAAATAAAATTTTTTGAGAGTGCAGTGGCACGATCACAGCTCACTGTAGCCTCAACCTCCCAGCTGAAGAGATACTCCCACCTCAGGATCTGAGTAGCTGGGACTATAGGCACACGCCACCATGCCCAGCTAATTTTTGTATTTTTAGTAAAGACAGGGTCTCACTATGTTGCCCAGGCTGGCCAGGAACCCTTGGGCTCAAGCAATCGCCCACCTTGGCTTTCCAAAGTGCTGGGATTACAGGTGTGAGCCACTGCCCCTAGCCTGTATTCTTATTTAACTCTTGATTAAAAGATCTGTGGGTAGATATTACGGGGCCACTACAACAGCTCTATAGCATCTCTTTCAGTCATCATAGTTGTGTTTCAGGAAGTCAAGGCAAGAAAGACTGGGTGGTGCCTAAATAAGAAAAGCACATATTTCTTCCCGGAAATTCTAGCATATAGCTGCTTATATTCCCCTGAGACTCCCTTAGCTGTCATGGGCACCCTTAGATCCAAGGGAATCTGAGAAGAATCTCATTTGTTGACTGTGCTCAAGTATGCAATGAGCAGCTAAACAAACTGAATAAGTTTTCACTTTAGATTTTAAAAGACGTCATACAGATTTTACTTTTTCTCATAAGATAATTTTCATCATCTAATGAAAAAATGTATAAGCAGAACTCCTGGTACTATTCTTGCAATATTGATGTGTTCATACCAAGTACAGATTGTCTGTGTGCATGGCCACAGATGATTCATTTGATTCTAAGAAAATCCCAAAAGGCTACAATTTATTTTCTTGTAATAGCCTGTATGAATTTGCTTTGGGCATGGCCCAGTTTATGAAGATAGTTTCAGAAATGAAACAGAAACTATTGTTTTATTGAATTTGGAGATACTGTACCTTTTAAAAAATTAATATGGTATATTACATTAATTAAATTTTGAATGTTAAAATAAATTTGCATTTGTGAAATAATTTCACTTGGTTATGTTGTCTAACATTTTTACGTGTTGCTAGATTCTGTTTGCTAGAGTTATTTTAAATTTCTAGATCTATATTCCTGAGGGATAATGGTCTGTACAGTATTTTTCTTGTGATGCTTTTGTCTGGTTTTGTAATCTGGGTAATACCTCAAAAAATAAATTGTTAATTTTCCTCCTCTTCTGTATTTTTCAAGGTTTGTGAAGGATTTTTTTTGCTTTTTTTTCACTTTTATTTCAGGCTCAGGGGGTACATGTGCAGGTTTGTTCTATGGGTAAATTGTACGTCACTGAGGTTGGATGTATGAATGATTCCATCACCTAGGCAGAGAACATAGTACCTGAAAGTTTTTTAACCCTCAGCCCCTCCCACCCCTCTCCCTCTGGTAGTCCCCAGTGTCTATTATTCCCATCTCCATGTCTGTGTATGCTCAATCTATAAGTGGGAACATTTGGTATTTGGTTTTCTGTTCCTTTGTTAATTTGCTTAGGATAATGGCCTCCAGCTGCATTCATGTTGCTGCAAAGGACATGATTTCATTCTTTTTTGTGGCTGCATAGTATTCCACAGTGTATATGTACCACATTTTCTTTATCCAGTCCACTGTTGGTGTTGCTGATGGGAATGATGCTGCTGTGAACATATGAGTACATGTGCCTTTTTGGTAGAAAGATTTATTTTCCATTGGGTATATCCCAGTAGTGAGATTGCTGGGTCTAGATGTAGTTTTTTTTTTTTTTTAAGTTATTTGAAAAATCTCCAAACTGCTTTCCACAGTGGCTGAACTAATTTAAATTCTCACCAACGGTGTATAACCATTGCCTTTTCTCCACAGCCTTGCAAACATTTGTATCATGTGTTTGTAAAGACAGAACTGTGTTGTCCATAACTGCCATCAATGCAAATAGCAAGGTTTTGAACATTTTACACTTTGTTTATTTTAAAAACTAAGACCTTTTCACTAAAGTATACTGGGTGAGAATTCTATCTTGGCCACTAAGTAGTATGGAAACCTACAAAAAATAAGTCATCCTTTTTTTTGTTTGTTTCCTTTTCATTAATTTTTTTGTACAAATGGGGTTCTCACTATGTTGTCCAAGCTGGTCTTATACTTCCGGCCTCAAGCAATCCTCTTGTTTTAGCCACCCAAAGTGATGGGTGGCTTGAGCCACCGCACCTGGCCTAAGTTATCTTCCCATGAGACACAGTTTTCTATTTGTAAAAATGGAGATTAGGTTTTAATTTTCCATATTGTTAACATAGTTGTTTTGTAAATGCTATTTCTCTTTCCTTTATGTGTACTTTTTTAGTACTTCACCACTTTATTTCTTTTTAACTATTATTTTAGGTTCAGAGGTACATGTGCAGATTTCTCATATAGATAAATTGCATGACACAGCAGTTTGGTGTACAGATTATTTCACCACCCAGGTAATAAGTATAGTATCCAATAGGTAATTTTTTGATTCTTACCCTCCTGCTTCCACTCTCAATAGACCCCCATGTCTGTTCTTTCCTTCTTTGTGTCCATATGTACTCAGTGTTTACTGCTACTTAAAAGTGAGAACAGGCAATATTTGGTTTTCTGTTCCTCTGTTAGTTTTCTTAGGATAATGGCCTCCAGCTCCATCCACATTGCTGCAAAGGACATGGTCAACATTTTATTTTATAGATGCATACTATTCCATGATGTATATGCACCACCTTTGTTTTTATACAGTCTATCATTGGTGGGCATTTAAGTTGATCCCATGTCTTTGCTATTGTGAACAGTGCTGTAATGAACATATATGAGCATGTGTCTTTATGATAGAATGATTTATATTCCTTTGGGTATATGCCCAATAGTGGGATCACTGGGTCAAATGGTAATTCTGCTTCAGGTTCTTTAAGAAATTGCCAAACTGCTTTCCACAATGGCTGAACTAATTTACATTCCCACCAACATTATATAAGCTTTTCCTTTTCTCCACAACCTTGCCAGCATCTGTTAATTTTTGACATTTTAATAATAGCCATTATGACTGGTGTGAGATGGTATTTCACTGTGGTTTTGATTTGAATTTCCCTGATGGTTAGTGAGCATTTTTTCATATTCTTTTAGCCATGTCTGTGTCATCTTTTGAAGAGTGTCTGTTCATGTTCTTTTCCCACTTTTTAATGAAGTTTTTTGGTTTTTGCTTGTTAAATTCTTTAAGTTCTTTAAAGATTCTGGATTATTTGACCATTGTCAGTACATAGTTTGCAAATATTTTCTCCCATTCTGTAGGTTGTCTGTTTACTCTGTTAATAGTTTCTTTTGCTGTGCTGAAGCTCTTTACTTTAATTAGGCCCTGTTTGTCAATTTTTGTTTTTGTTGCAAGTGTTTTTGTCACCTTCATCAGGAAATCTCTGCCAGATCCTGTGTCCAGATAGTATTTGTTAGGTTATTTTCCAGGGTTTTTATAGTTTTAGATGTTACATTTAATTCTTTAATCCACTTTGAGTTGATTTTTGTATATGGTGTAAGGAAGGGGAACAGTTTCAATCTTCCATTTATCTCAGTACCATTAATTGAACAGGAAGTCTTTCTCATTGCTTGCTTTCGTTGACTTTGTCAAAAATCAGATGGTTGTAGGTGAGCAGCATTATTTCTGGGCTCTCTATTCTGTTCAATTGGTTTATATGCCTGTTTCTGTAATGGTACCAAGCTGTTTTATAAATAGAAGTGTATTTTTGTTATGGCTCTCCACTGGGATGTTGTTGGTGTATAGGAATGCTACTGATTTTTGTGCATTGATTTTATATCCTGAAATTTTGCCAAAGTTGTTTATCAGGTCTCAGAGTTTTGGGACAGAGACTATGGGTATTTTAGGTATAGAATCATATTAGCTGCAAACAGGAATAGTCTAAATTCCACTCATCCTATTCAGATGCCTTTTATTTCTTTCTCTTGCCTAACTGCTTTGGTCAGGACTTCTAGTACTATGTTGAAGAGGAGTGGTGAGAGTGGGCATCCTTGTCTTGTTCTGATTTTCAAGGGGAATGCTTCCAGCTTTTTCCACTATGTACCATGTTGGCTGTGAGTTTGTCATGGATGGCTCTTATTATTTTGAAGTATGTTCCTTCAATGGTTAGTTTGTTGATGGTTTTTAACATGACATGACAGTGAATTTTATTAAAAGCCTTTTCTGCATATATTGAGATGATCATGTGGTTTTTGTTTTAAGTTGTGTTGACGTAATGAATTACATTTTGATTTGTGTATGCTGAACCAAACTGGCATACCAGATAGAAAGCCTACCTGAATGTGATGGGTTAACTTTTTGATGTGTTGCTGGATTCAGTTTACCAGTATTTTATTGAGGATTTTTTTCATCTAAGTTAATCAAGGATATTGGTCTGAAG
The DNA here is from genome assembly GCF_028885625.2 of Pongo pygmaeus. Taxonomy (NCBI): domain Eukaryota; kingdom Metazoa; phylum Chordata; class Mammalia; order Primates; family Hominidae; genus Pongo; species Pongo pygmaeus. Next base: position 129,040,445 of record NC_072384.2, read on the forward strand.
TTTTCTTTTTTTGTTGTGTTTCTGCCAGGTTTTGGTAGCAGGATGATGCTGGGATCATAGAATGAGTTAGTGAGGAGTCCCTCCTCCTCATTTCCTTTTGGAATCATTTCAGTATGAGTAGTACCAGCTCTTCTATACATCTGGTAGAATTCAGTTGTGAAATCATCTGGTCCTGGGCTTTTTCTGATTAGTAGACCTTTTATTACTGATTCTATTTTGGAATTCATTATTGGTGTGTTCAGAAATTTAATTTCTTCCTGGTTCAGTCTGAGGTAACTGTATGTTTCCAAGAATTTATCAATTTCTTCTAGGTTTTCTAGCTTGCATGCATAGAGTGTTCATAGTAGTCTCTGAGAGCTTTCTTTTTTTTTTTGTCGGGGTCAGTTGTCATACCTCCTTTGTCTCTTTCTCTCTCTCTCTCTTTTGGTCTACCTATTGGTCTATGTATCTTTTAATCTTTTTTATTTTTTCAAAAAACCAACCCCTAGATTCGTTGATCTTCTGTATGGTTTTTTTTGTGTGTCTCAATTTCCTTCAGTTTCTCTCTAATTTTTGTTATTTCCTGTCCTCTGTTTGTTTTGTTATTGGTTTGCTCTTGTTTCTCTAGTTCCTCTAGCTTTGATGTCAGGATGTTATTTTGAGACCTGTCTCATTTTTATACTTTTAGCATTTAGTGCTATGAACTTCCCTCTTAACACTGATTTAGCTGTGTCCCAGAGATTCTGGCATGTTATATCTTTGTTCTCATTAATTTCAAAGAATTTTTTGATTTCTCTCTTAATTTCATTATTTACCCAATTGTCATTCAGGAACAGGTTAATTTATATGAAATTGTATAGTTTTGAGCTATTTTCTTAGTATTGATTTGTATTTTTATTGCACTGTGATCCAAGAGTGCAATACCAGTGATTTTGGCTTTTTGGAATTTGCTAAGGATTGTTTTATGTCTGAATGTGTGGTTGATTTTAGAGTATGTGCCATGTGCAGATGAGAATGTATATTCCATTGTTCTGGGTGGAGAGTTCTGTAGATATCTATTACATTCATTTGGTCAAGTGTCAAGTTTGGATCCTGAATATCTTTTGTTAGTTTTCTGCCTCAATACTCTGTCTAATACTGTCAGTGGGGTGTTGAAGTCTCCCAATATCATTGCATGGTTATATGAGGCACTTTGTAGGTCTCTAATAATTTGCTTTATGAGTCTGGGTGCTCCTGTTTCTTGGGCATTTATATTTAGGATAGTTAGGCCTTATTGTTGAATGGAGCCTTTTACCATTATGTAATGCCCTTCTTTGTCTTTTTGACTTGTTTTTTTAAAGTCTGTTTTGTCTGAAATTAGAATAGTAGCTCCTACTTTTATTCTGTTTTCTATTTTCTTGGTAGATTTTCCTCCATCCCTTTACATTGAATCTACGGGTGTCACTGCATGTGAAATGGGTCTTTTGTAAACAGCATAACTAACATTCGGTCTTGCTTCTTTATCCAGTTGTCAATATGTGCCTTTTAATTGTGGCATTTGGCCCATTTACATTTAAAGTTAGTGTTAATATGTATGGATATGATCCTGTCATTGTGTTGTTAGCTTGTTATTACGCAGATTTGTTTGTGTGGTGGCTTTATAGTGTCACTGGTCTATGTACTTAAGTGTGTTTTTGTAGTGGCCAGTAATGGTCTTTCTTTTCCATATTTAGGACTCCTTTCAGGACCTTTTGTGAGGCAGGTCAAGTGCTAACAAACTTCCTTTGCATTTGCTTGTCTTTAGAAGTTCTTGTTTCTCCCTTGCTTATAAAGCTTAATTTTGCTGGATATAAAATTCTTGGTTGAAAATTCCTTTCTTTAAGAATGCTGAATATAGGCACCTGATCTCTTCTGACTTGTAGCATTTCTCCTGAAAGGTTCACTGCTAGCCTGTTGAAGTTCCCTTTTTAGGTAACCTGATCTTTCTCTCTAGTTACCTTTAATATTTTTTTTCTTGCAGAATCGAATGACTATGTGTCTTGGAGATGGTCTTCTTGTGTAGCATTTCACAGGAGTTCTTTGCATCTCCTGAATTTAAATGTTGGCCTCTCTAAAGAGGTTGGGGTAATTTTCATAGACAATCTCCTGAGATATGTTTTCCAAGTTGCTTGTTTTCACTCCTTCTCTTTCAGGGACACCAGTGAGTCATAGATTTGGTGTCTTTACATAATCCCATATTTCTCAGAGGTTTTGCTATTTTCAACATTTGTTATTTTAAACATTGTTCTTTATTTTTGTCTGACTGAGTTATTTCAGATAACCAGTCTTGAGCTATGAGATTGTTTCCTCAGCTTGATCCATTCTGATATTAATTCTTGCAATTATATTCTGAAATTTCTGAAGTGAGTTTTTTGGCTCTATCAGATGAGTTTAGTTGATTCTAAAAATGATCAGTTCATCTTTCATCTCCTGTATTATATTATTGTATTCCTTAAAATCCATTAATTTGGTTTCAATTTTCTCCTGAATCTTGATGATCTTCATTCCTATTCATATTCTGAATTCTATTTCTGCTATTTCAGATTGGTTAAGGATCATTGCTGGGCAACTAGTGCAGTTGTTTAGAGGTAAGAAGACACTCTGGCTTTTTGAGTTGCCAGAGTTCTTGCTTTGTTGTTCCTCATCTTTGTGATCTCATGCTCCTTCACTCTTTGATGTTGCTATCCTTTGAATGAGATTTTTTGGCTTTAATCTTCAATGCTCTTGGGGGTTTCATTGTGGTATAAGGTGGGTTTAGTTGACTGGCTTCATTTGTGGAAGATTTTAGGAGGCCAAGGCACAGGTTGGCACCCCTAAGTTGCATGATCTAACTCTGGGGGACTGGTATTGGACATCCAGCTTTGTTCTCTGGCCCCTTGAGGTTAGGAAGCTGTGCACTGGGGGGGCTGAGGTGTTCCAGGACTGCTGACCATAACACTCTAATGAGTAGGGCCAGCCAAAGCATTGCATCAGGCAGTGGCAGTGGGATCTGTGCTTGTTTGTTTGTGCCAGTAGCAGCAGCATGGTGGGGTGCCCGCTCATAGGCTGGGGTGGGGCACTGGTGGGCACAGGGTTGCTGGCCTCTATGCAGGCATTCACAGCAGTGGCAGCACAGAGGGTGAGAAGGGCTGCTGACCTCTATTTGCATGCATTCACATTGGCAATGGTGGCATGGCTAGGAGTGGGGTGTACTCACACTGGCAACAGAAGCATGTTGGGGTGCGTGCACACACACGTGCTGGCAGGTAAGGGGAGGCGAGGTCCACCTGCATGCTCATGTTTCAGCAAAGCAATGGGGTAGGTGGACATGGGCAAGTGTGTGCCAGCAAAGTGGTATGGGGGAGGTTGCCATAGGATTAGGGTGTGGATGGGCTTGTGTGTGTCAGCGGGGACCACTCTGCTGGAGCTCTCCAATGGTCAGGTGCAGTCTGCTAGTGTAGGAGATACGATGCAGGTCCCCAGGAGGCACCCTACTTGGGCATCTGAGGCTGTACCACAAACAGGTACAGTCAGGCTGGGGACCCAGGAGAAGCCAGCATGCAGGGGAGTGCTCAGGTCAAACTGGCACCATCTCACATCCAAGATTTTCCTTCTCTGTTCAGGTATGACAGTTTTCCTAAGACTAAAGTCATCTAAGGGAGCATGGGGAGCCTTGGAGGGTGAACATCCCTGACTGTGCTCCACTGCAAATGTTCCAACACCAAACTCTGTGGTCTCTACACAGGCTGAAGTACTGCTGCTACCACCTCTCTAAGCAGCTTTCTCTGCCAGCTCAAGTGTCCGTGAGAGTCATGAGTTCCCCTGCTGCTAGGATTCTAGATGTCTGAGGCAAGAGCAGGTCACTCCTTGCCTGCTCAACTCACCCCTTTCCCCAGAATTGTTGGGGGTCAGGAATGAGTCTCAGTGCGTGGTCGCCCCATGCAGGATTCCCAGCTTCCTCCCCTTTCAGCCCAGTGTCTGTATCTTCCATCTGTCCACTCTCAATGCTTTCACTCTGAATATCTCCTGGGAGATGCACCAGTCTTCCTGAAGTCCTTGTCCCTTGGTGGCAGATGTTTTTCCTGGCTCTGTCTAGTAGAGCATCTTGCCTTGGCTCTCCCTTCACCACTTTTGAAATGTTTTTTTTTTTTTTTAATTATTTGTAACTTTGGTCTTCAATCTCTTCTCCACCAGTAATTATTTAATAATCTGATATAGAAAATACTCTTTATAAAAAGTAATACTTTTTATAAAGAAAATAACATATAAAAATAATACACAGTTTGTGACCATTTGATAAAACATTAATAGTAGTACAGATAGAATCACAAAAGCTTGGCAACCAATAAGCTCAATGACTATTTTGTGCCTTCAGTTCTCACTTGCACCTCATGCCTTGTAGACAGTCAGCTAGGGTTTCCTACTGTCTCATGCTGATTGAGTAACATACAGTATGATGTTGTCACCATTGAACAACTCAAAACAGTCTTGCTGGAATAGTTTTTTTTTTTTTCTTTTTTGAGACAGAGTCTGGCTCTGTCACCCAGGCTGGAGTGCAGTAGCATGATCTCGGCTCACTGTTACCTCTGCCTCCTGGGTTCAAGTGATTCCCCTGCCTCAGCCTCCTGAGTGGCTGTGATTACAGGCACATGCCACCACACCTGGCTAATTTTTGTATTTTTAGTAGAGACGGGGTTTCATCGTGTTGATCAGGCTGGTCTTGAACTCCTGTCGTGATTCACCCACCTCGGCCTCCCAAAGTGTTGGGATTACAGGCGTGAGCCACTGCACCCGGCCGGAATAGTTTTTAATTAGTGGTTACATCTCTGTTTTTCCTACTTCATCACATGAGATTTGAATTACTGATATTTCAAAAGGTTACATTATTTTCCTCAGGCAAATGTAACTGAATTATCCAAATAAATCTTCAATATCAAAATTTGTTGTTAATTATCTGGTTCTAGATTTTATTTTTGTTTTTGTTATTATTCTTATTAGATATTTTTGCAAAGGGACTTCACAAACCCAGTGCTGATTCCTTGTATTGTGGCCAGAGCATCTCAACGTGTAGAAACAACCAAAACAATGACAGAAGTTAACGTTATTATTACTATGATGATGATGATTATTATTACTACTTATACTCATATATCTCCTTTCTTCTCACACTCATTTCAAGTTCCTTTGACTCCCCTCATACTCATTATTCATCCTGATGTCATCTACAGTTGACTGGGGGTAGGGAGACAACGTCTCCTTTCTCCATTGCTTCTGATTGTTGCCTAGGACCCCACTGTATAACCTGCAGAAAGCTGATGAGTGAAGGACACAGAGTAGATTCCCAAATATTAGAGCACCCTAAGAACAATAGTGTAAAACAGGTATCCCCATATTCTAATGAGAGTTTTTAGACCACAGTGTCTACCTGAGACACCCTATAAGACTATCAGATCTCGAGAACAGGTGCTTGTTTGACTGTGGATAACTGCCATCTCTTGTTATCAGTTCAGAGCCTCATATAAAAAGAGAAGAGGCAAAGAATCACTAAACATGCTGTCATTAATGTAAACCAAATACTCATCCAAACAACATATATGGCAAGGGTATAAAAACCTAAATTGTAATCTTACATAGTAGAGTTGGGTCAATATTTAAATCTAAAATAATAATAAATCTAAAGGCAGATTATTTAAAAACAGGGAGTTACATGCCATAGCAAACAGCTGGAATTTAAGTTTAAAGTTATTGACTGTTGTGGAGTATATCTCTGGGGCTATGAAGAGTAAGGCAGATAATGATTTTTTCATTAAAAGCCTTATTCAACTACTTGAATTTTTAAGCTATGTTCATGTTTAATTTGCTAAAAATAAAAATTAAGAATGAAGTCAAGTGGCCAGGCGTGGTGGCTCACAGCTGTAATTCCTGCACTTTGGGAGGCTGAGGTGGGTGGATCACCTGAGGTTCAGCCTGGCCAACATGGTAAGACCCCATCTCCACTGAAAATACAAAAATTAGCTGAGCCTGGTGGAGCATGCCTGTAGTCCCAGCTACTTGACTGAGGCATGAGCAAGCACCTCAGCAGGTAGTGTTTTTGTTTTTTGTTTTTTGTTTTTGTCTGGTGAAGTAACTGGAACCTTTATTCCTGAAGGGTCTGGGCCATTTGTAGTCTGCCTGGATTGGGCTGTTGTAGTTTCCCATTGACCTTAATCACAGGACATGGTAATACTAAGAGATGTCCTAAGGGATCTCCTATATTCCACGCATACTCTTCCTTACCTCCACTGTGGATTAGTAGACCTACTTCATCTTGATAGTCCATGCCAATCACCCCAGCCAACACTGTAACTCCCTTCTTAGTCTGTTCACTTGAAGGTAAGAAGAGCCCAAAGTGTCCAGGTGGCAATCTTAACTTCCAGTTTAATGGAATTGTTGTGTCTTCTCGTGGCAGCGTTCCTCCCTCTGGAACTAAGATCTCTAGGCCAGCAGAACGTAATGTTGCAGGAACAGGAAGCAAAAATGTTGCTAGTGGATCACGAGGGGTGATGGTGAGTGGTGCCACTTCCACTTCCGCCCCTTGATTCCTGGACCCTCATGTTGCATTGGCATCACAAGGATTCTAAATTGGCAACATCCAGAGGTAGTAGCCTTGGTACACACAAGAGCCTTTTCAAACTGTGCAGTGGTTAGTTTGGTTTCTCTATGTGAGCCTTTGAGCAGGAGTTGGTAAGTGAGAAAGCTGGATGAAAGATAAGTAGGAATTAAGTTGGGGAGTGGGGAGCGGCAAATAGAAGCTGCCTCTGGTTCCGTGGTTTTTTTTTTTAGGCCCAGTGAAAAAGATCTAGATGAAAATTTCAGGATGTTGAATTACTACTGTTAGGTAAGTTAGAGCAATCAAAATCATAAACATCTGGACTCCAATATTGGGACTGCCAAAGTTAGTCATGCATTCACAGTAGGTCCCTTTGATGTAATCCAAAATCCCTACATACCACTGATGTCTGCCATCAAATGACTCTGATCCACAAGGTATTACCAGAGACCCCCAAATTTTGGAAATTCCAATGCTAACTTTTCTTCCCAACTGGTCAATACTGTTCCAGGCCCATAACCAATGAAAATATTACTAACTACCAATTAATAACCATACTCTTACTCATCTTTCTAGTTTCCATCAGCCCCTTTAAAAATCATTTCTTACGATAGCAATGGTGTTCATCACACACACACACACACACACACACACACACACACACAAAATCTCCTGTTCAAAAAATCTCCGGTTGGCTTTACTATGTTGAACAATAAACAGTAGGCTTCTTACACTGCAATCCCAGGCCATACATGATAGAGGTCTGGTATACTCTCTCCCTTTCCTACCCACTGTCCACAGTTCCCCTTTCCCACTTTAAGACTTTCTAATTGGATTACAGTTCTCCAGATAAAAGAGTATGTATGTGTGTGTGTGTGTGTGTGTGTGTGTGTGTGTGTGCGCAGCAAGATAGAGAGAAAGAAAGAGTGACTGATTTACTTTAAGGAATTGGCTTATGTGATTGTCAAGGCTGACAAGTCAAAAATCTGCGAGGTAGAATGGCAGGTTGAAGACCCAGGGGAAGAATTGATGTTGAAGCTGTAAGTCTAAAAGCAGTCTGCTCGCAGAATTGCTTCTTCCTCAGGGAAACTTCATTTTTTTCTCTTAAGATTTTCAACTGGTTGGATAAGGCCCACCCACAATATTGGGGGTCATCAGCTTTACTCCAAGTCTACTGATTTAAAGGTTCATCTGAACTAAAAAATTCCTTCACAGCAATATTTAAACTGGTGTCTGACCAAATATTTAGGTACTGTGGCCCAGCTAAGTTGATATGTAAAATTAACCCTCACACTAACTGACACACGTCATTTCCTAATACTAGATGTGCTTTTAACAGCTCTGAATGTTGGTTATCACTTATCTTAGGTTAGGAATGCCTTCTTTCTAGTCTTTCGAATCTTATGAGTCTGTCTATTTAAAAAAGGCTCAAACTTGCTGCCTCTTGTTTCATGAAATATGCTCTGGCCTTCCCAGATTTAAGTCATAAAAACTTCTTCATCCTCTTAGAGTGTTACACTTTACCTTAGCAATTCTCAGATCATGGCTTGGATTCCGGTCATTGGTGTGCATGTGTGTTTCCTCCAGTGGGGTTTATCCTGCTGGAGGGGAGCACATTTTGTTTTGTTTATCTTAGGGAACAAGTGCAGAGTCAGATGTTCACTAAATTGTGTAGAGTCAGGAGTCAATAAATACAAGATAAAGGCATAAGCCCAATATGAATTAGATTATCATGAAAAGTTATTTGTTATTATCTTGCATTTTGAACTGCAGGCAAAGGTCTTGAGGTTGTGCCAAATTCCTTGCCTGAGCTTTGGGGTGGAATGCTTTCTTTTGGCTTGGTAAGCATGAGCTGGTAAATTCTTATCCTTAAGGTTTTATACAGGTGCTAAGAAGAGGAAAAATGGATATTAGAATATGTCTCTTTCTTCTGCAAGTGAGTAAAGCTGGTGAGTGTGCTTCACCCTCTGTGAGTGTGCTTCACCCTCTGTGAGTGATGTGTGTTCAGATAGTTTAGCACAAGAGCAGGCATTACAGAGAGACTCATCGGTCTCACATCTGTCATTCTACATCTGTCTCCACTGCTGAAGGAGTGTTCAGCATTGGGAGAAAAAAAAATAACCCACCCACACACACCAAACAACCAGCCTTTCCTTGTTGCTCTTGTTTTGCTTGTTTATCTCTTCCCAAAGAAGTTATGAGCTCATCTCAGTGCAGTCTAAGTAAAATCACCAGGGGATAACCTGCACTATGTTTGTGTATGTTATACAACCTGCTTCCTTTTGTCCCCCAGATTTATTGAGGTATATTTACAAATAAAAATTGCATGAGTTTGTAGTGTACAATGCAATGTCTTGATCTATGTATACATTGTGAAATTAGTACCACAATCAAGTTAATTAGCATATTCATCACCTAAAATAGTTATCCTTTGTGTGTGTGTGTGTGGAAAGAATATTGAAGATCGACTCTCTTAGCAATTTTTGAGTCTGCAATATGTTATTATTAACTGTAGTCATCCTGCACAATACAACTCCAGACTTCGTTCACTGTCTAACTGAAACTTTGTAACCTCTGAGCAACATTTCCCCCAATTCCCCAGTCCCCATCTCCTGGAAACCACAATTCTACTCTCTGCTTCTATGAGCTCCACTTTCTTAGATTCCACATAAAGTGAGATCATAGAGTATTTGTCTTTTTTATGCCTGGCTATTTCTCACAGAGTAATTAGATTAGCTTGTTTTTATCGACTTGTATAAATAGTGAAGCAAAAGAAAAACAGAGAGAAATGGAAATAGACAAATCATTGTGTGCATGTGTGTGTGTGTGTGTATGTGTGTGTGTGTGTGTGTGAGAGAGAGAGAGAGAGAGATTTTATTTTAATCTGGGAACACAAGATTTTCCCTGAGCTTAAATTGTGAATCAATAGTATATGAATGATTGCAAGACTTTATCGTGGAGTGGGGGTAGGGAGAGAACTCCAGCTAATAATTACATATTCTACTGAATGCTAATGACGAAGAATAGCATACCTCTCTTCCACCCATTTACAAATAAACCCATGTATTTAAGAAATGAAAATACAATAAGTACACATGCTGGTCCACCATTAACAAGTGTTAACATTATGTTCACCCCTGGAATTCTCTTGCCTCTTATAAAATCTGGATACTGCTGAAATTTCTAGAGGGATTGTTTGGCTTCTAAAGAAACATGGAAGGAGAGGCAGTGTTGATGTGAACATCCAGAAATGGGGCAGTTGTCGTTAGGTATTATTTCCATTTTTCAGTGCAGACTCTCCCCCTAATTCTCTGGAATGATCTGCGGCTTTAATATAATTTTGCATTAGTACTTGGGATTTAATAGAGACGGGATAAATGTTTGCTCAAATGAGTTGACAGTTGCTTTTATCAGACTTTGGTACTTGTCTTCATTTCAAAAAGATTTTGAAGGACTGGGGTGAAGGGGTGTAGGAAAGTTCTTTGGGATTTCTAACTCTGTTGTCAACAGCCCATCATTTCAAAAGATGACTGCACAGTTAGAATTGACAAAACTATGACATTCTGCCAACCTTTACATTTCAGAGTCAGCAAAGACATCCCAGACATTCACTGTTAAAGCAATATGCCTCCAGAACCTCAAGACATTTCACCTCTTTGGAACCCACCCCTCCACTTTCCTCTCCTCTTTACTATAAATTAAATTATGCCTAATATTTGCAGCATTAACAACACAAAACTACACAACCAATCTAAATCAGATTAATCAATCTGTTCTCATGACTTATTGGGCCCCCTTCTGTATAACTGTTATTGGTAAGATGAGTGATTTTAAGGAACTTAACAAAATAAAATTCTTAACAAAATAAATTATATAGACAAATCAACCTTACTGAGGCTGTAGGCAGTGAAGTAGGGTCTCCATTTGTTCTTAACCTCTTTGCCCTTTGAGATAGGATAATGGATTTACTCACACATTTTCATTTACATGTCAGTCTTGTGAGAGGCTTATGGTACTACTTGGATACAAAAGGATAACAGTTGAGGGTCAAATGGAGAATAGGATGAACTAAGAATAGCCACTTCAGGAAATGTGCTTTAATTCCAGACTCAAACCAGGGCCCTCACAACTGAGCAAGTCAGAACAAAATTTCTTTCTTTGCTTACTCCTCCCCAAGTAGCTCTTTGCTCTTTAAAATTTCCTTCTTTTAGATTTATCTGTAGTCCAAGTATGACCCCACAGACCAATAATTCCATTCTGAATCTGCTAATCTTTATCTTTGAGACTCTTATATGTAGTTGCTGTTTGCCGAATAAGCTTTCTAGGTGCCTGTTACATATCTGAAGAGCCAAATTCCTTTGGAGTACATAGTATTTTCTAGTCTTAGTTATTCTGCAAATGAATAAACTCTATGTTGTAGACTTTAAGTGTAAAAAAAGAAGATTGTAGAGAGGGAGATTTTTGTTTCTGCTATTACTGATGAGATAATAGCAAAGAGAGATGAGAGGCAAGAATGGCCAACACATTGATTTGGTCATGTTCAGACTAATGATCTAAAAGTAACCTGGAATTTCTGATGCTTACTTAAATTTTCCCAATTTTTAGACTACCAGTCTCATTAAGACATCAAAATAACATCCATCAGCATGTATCTTTTTTTTCTTTTCTTTTCTTTTTCTTTTTTTTTTTTTTTTTTTTTTTTTTTGAGATAGAGTCTTGCTCTGTCGCCCAGGCTGGAGTGCAGTGGCGTGATCTCGGCTCCCTGCAAGCTCCACCTTCCGGGTTCACGCCATTCTCCTGCCTCAGCCTCCCAAGTAGCTGAGACTACAGGTGCCTGCCACCACACCTGGCTAATTTTTTTTTTGTATTTTTAGTAGAGACAGGGTTTCATCATGTTAGCCAGGATGGTCTCGATATCCTGACCTCATAATCCACCCACCTCAGCCTCCCAAAGTGCTGGGATTACAGGCGTGAGCCACTGCACCCAGCCCATCAGCATGTATCTTTAGCATGTATGTGCCAAAAGAAGATCTGTTTAACTTGTTTCCTGCTGTATCTCTAGTGCTCAAAATATAATGAGCTCAATATGTACTTGTTAAATAAATAAATGAACATTATTATAGCAGCTGTACCAATTTGGGGTTGAGCTGTCAGCTACTGGGATTAAAACTCATCTGTGTAAGACTAATGAACTGGTGTGTCAGCTCAAAAAAAGATTCTTTAAGACTGAGGAACTGGGTAAGTAGCATTCTAAAGATTTCTCCCTGAGATTTACATCCTCTAGTTATGCAATTAAACATGAATCTAGTCCCCTTGAAAGGATTATGCAGATTATGCAGTAATTCAGGTTACTTTGTAAGAGTTCTTAAAATAGGAAGAGTGGCTTGGATTATCCAGGTGCACCTAATCTAATCACATGCTACCTTAAAAGCAGAGAATGCATTCTAGCTGGCTGAAGATCAAGAAGTCAGCAGAGACAAGCAGAGGAAAGGTGAAGCCAAAGGAGGTATCGGAGATATCAGAACAGGAAAAGGCCTCATTATATTAGCAGCAGTGAATCTGTAAGGGTCTGCAGCAACCTCAAGTTTTGCCTCTTCAAAAAGAGATGAAAATTCAACCAAGGGCCATAACGCAGAAGGAGAGACCAAGGCAAGTTTTAGAGCAGAAGTGAAAGTTTATGTAAAAGTTTTACAGCAGAAATGAAAGGAAGTAAGGTACACTTGAAAGAGGGCCAAGAGGGAGACTTGAGAGAGTCAAGTGCCCGGTTTGACCTTTGACTTGATGTCTCCTATGTTGGCATGCTTCTGGCGGTTTGCTTCTCTTCTCCTCTGATTCTTCCCTTAGGGTGGGCTGTCTGCATATGCAGTAGCCTGTCAGCACCTGGGAAGGGCTGCATGCACAGTGTGTTTACTGGAGTTGTGCTTATGCTCACTTGAGGTGTTTTTCCTTTCCTAGAGGAAGGTCATACACCATTTAAACTCCACCATTTTTCCTCTTAGTGTGCATGCTCAAGCCCACTTGCCCAACTCCTGACATCTTATTGGGAGGCTGCTGATCACCAGTTTCAGGTTTTGTCTGTCTATTGGGAGATTGCCTTTCCCTGATACTGGCTGTGACCAGTTATTATTTTAGAGGGACAGTTTACCAACCACTTGCCCATCACCTAATGGTTGCCTGACATTCCTGTTGGCAGGGGCCTTCTCCTGCCCTGCTCCTGTCTACCTGACTACTTACTGTAACAATTACTGGCTTTGAAGATGGAGAAAGGGAGCCACAAGCTGAGAAATGTGAACTGCCTCTAGAAGCTGAGAATGCCTCTAAGCTGACAGCCAGCAAGGAGACTGACCTCAGTCCTACAACCCTATAGGGCTGAATTCTGGCAGCAACTTGAATGATTCAAATCCTTGGAAACAAACTCATCCCCAGAACTTCCATAAAGAATCACAGTCCTGCCCACATCTTGCTTTCTGCCCTGTGATCTCCAAGACAGAGATCAAGCTAAGCCAGGCTGTGGCTGGTGTAAAAACCAATGTGAAAGAAGTAAAAAAAAAGATGGTAACACAAGCTTGATTCTAGCAGAAGCTCAGCGATCAGGAAGGGTGAAACTGAACTTGGCTTATATGTTGTAATCAAGATTTATGGACACAATGAGGCACATAAAAACACTGCTTTGGAACCTGATAATTAAAAGGTAAGCGCAAAAATAGTAAAAATTTTCACTATCCACTAGGCAATGGAATATCCTGTCACCCTGGTACCTAGAGTGCACAGGTGGCCAACAGAGTTGGCAATGTTCAGTGGGGCTATTAAGCCACAGATGACACAGAGCAGGAAATGCAGATGCACACCCCCCCATAGCTCCAGACTCTTTGCCACAGAATATTGCTGCTTGAATGCCCAATAGGCCAGCCATGGTTCTTCTCTTCTCCCAAATCTACTTTACAAGTCTATACCATTTTAATAGATGGCACCACTACCATCTTTCTAAGACCAGAAATTTTGAAATCATGCTTAATTCCATTCTTACCCTCATATCCCACATGATGCAGGATGCATCCCATTCCTCAGTGACTTTTCTTTTATTCTAATTATATTGCAAACCTATTACTCTGCTCAGCATCTGTACTACTGCAAACCTAGTCCTAGCAAACTTAGCTATTGTTTGGAGTCTCAAACCTGCTTCTTAACTTGTTGCTCTACCTCCACACATTGCCCAATATGCTTCCACAATGATCATCACCAATTTTAAATAGTTCATCTGCCACACAGAAGCTGAACATCTTTCTAATGAATAAATTAGATTATGTTATTTCACTGCTTGAAATACTTCCATGCAACCGTAATAAAATATAAACTCCATTCTCTAGCCTACAAAGTCTTAACGATCTTGCCCCAGTTTTCCTCTTCACCTCCATCTTTCTCTATTCTCCCCAAATTTTATTATACCCCAGTCATTCCTGCCAATTTATGTCTGTTGAACAACTCAGTCTTGATCCTCTTTCAAGGCCTTGGTACTCACTCCTTTCTCTGCTTGGAATTTTCATATTGTCTTCTCACATCTCAAGTCAAACATCACTTTCTTAGACAGTGCACACTTCATATTCTACCTAAAGTACTCCCTGAATGCATTAACTTATTTTATTTTCCTTATAGAACATTCTGTTTTGAATTTTATTATAAAATATGTTTATTTCTTTATTTATTCATTTCTTATCCACTTGTTGATGGTCTCTGTCCTTTTAAAGTTAAGATACAAATTTAAGATAAAAGGCTTAGTTTGATTTCTTGAAAATGAGGAAAGATACTTCTCCTCTTTCTTTTCTTGAAGCTTTTACTTTAAAACACTTGCAGTTGGAAGCTCTTTCTCTGCCTCCTAAAATGTATGTAAATCTTTTTAAAAGCTGAATAATGCCCTTGCCAATTATACCACGAGAATGTTTCTTAAGGCTCTGGGAGCCATCTCTTTGAAATATAATCATCAAGGAAGATGGTGTGTCTGTCTCCCAGTTTTCTGGGAAGATAGGATTCTAACTTCAGCTGGGGTTTGGCTCCAAGTTGCAAACCTACCACAGGTAATAGAAACATGAGAAAATAATTATTTTATTTTAAAGACAATTGACAAACACAGGTGGCTACCCCAATTGCCAAGTAAATTTAGGTTAGACTATATACAACAAATGATGCTTTCAAGTCCTCTTACTTGAGAAATAGTTATTGTTTACCTTGATATCACGCATGTAAGTGATTGTATCTGCTTAACTCCCTAAAAGAATGAGATTTCTTTCTGTCTTCGCAGTCTCTTAACAGATTAGCTGTGAAGTGCATCACATTTTGATTTAATGCTTCTCCAATAATAAAAGTTTTATTTCTCTTTTACTTTTGTAGAGAGATTTTCTGGGGGTAGGTAATGCGTTGTTTATAATTATATTTCCCCATCATTGTTTCACTAAAATGTAAGCTCCACTAGGGTGAGGGCATTTGCTATCATCTCCAACCTCTACACCAGTCCTGGATACTCGGTAGATACTACATAAATAGTTGCAAACTAACAGATCAGCAAAAATGGTAATACTTTCAGCAGAGGTAAGGCTGCTGCATGACTGGGAAGCTCCTGAAGGCTACAGTGATACTCTACAGAGATAATCAAGCTGGAAAACATGGATGAAGGCCAGAGGAACAAGGAATGGGGAGCAGACAGCTTACTGGTCTCATTTCAGAGCACACATGAGAGACTTCCAGGAAATTCCAAACGTTGTTTTGGAACATCACTGCAGGTACTTTAGCAGATGATTACAAGATACTGCAGAAGTTAAGTTAGAAACAAAGTTGACATTTTTTTCTGACAAAATCTGACAAGAAAATGTCTTGGATCAAACCGTTTCTGCCCAAGTGAAAGAAAGTTTAATTTGTTTGCCATTTAGTGACTGTAAATGTTGTAGAAAATATAAAAGTAAACAAAACACCACTTTGGAGGCCGAGATTTGGGAGGCGGATCACCTGAGGTCAGGAGTTCGAGACCAGCCTGACCAACATGGTGAAACCCTGTCTCTACTAAAAATACAAAAATTAGCTGGATGTGGTGGTGTGCACCTGTAGTCCCAGCTACTCAGGAGGCTGAGTCAGGAGAATTGCTTCAACCTAGGCCATGGTGGTTGCAGTGAGCTGAGATTGTGCCATTGTACTCCGGTCTGGACGAAAGAGCGAGTCTCTGTCAAAAAAAAAAAAAAAAAAAAAAAGTAAACAAAACAGAAGCAGTAAAAAACATTGTAAAGTGCTCCTTGGTCTTCATAACTGAAGAAAACAAATAGAGGGCCATTGAAACATCAAGATTATTGTGTTTGACATGTGCTTTGAAAGTTTAAATACGGAATTAACTAAACTGTAAAAATTACTGATTCTCTCTTTGTTTTGAAGCTGCGTCTTTGTCTGGGGTAAATACTCAAGGTTTGTCATCTCACGCCAAGAAAATCAAGTACATGGACACACAAGAAGTGGGTTTAGGAGCAGAGGTTTAATAGGCAAAAGAGGCGGGGTGCAGTGGCTCATGCCTGTAATCCCAAAACTTTGGGAGGCCAAGGTGGGTGGATCATGAGGTCAAGAGATGGAGACCATCCTGGCCAACATGGTGGGACCCCATCTCTCCCAAAAAACAAAAACAAAAACAAAAAAAAATACAAAAATTAGCTGGGTGTGGTGGCGTGTGCCTGTAGTTCCAGCTAGTCAGAAGGCTGAGGCAGGAGACTAGCTTGAACCTGGGAGGCAGAGGTTGCAGTGAGCAGAGATTGCAGCACTGCTCTCTCACCTGGTGACAGAGCAAGACTCAGTCTAAAAAAAAAAAAAAAAAGCGAAAGAAAGAGAAAGAAGAATAGCTCTCTATCCTGCGAGAGAGGGGGGTGCCTGAGTTGGACTCCTGGCCCACAGTAAAGTGCACTGGATTTTATAGGCTGCTTTGAGGAAGCAGTGTCTGATTTACACAGGGCCCAAGGATTGGTTGGATTAGGTGTGATGTTTGCATAATGCATGAGGAACCTGGCTGCCCCATCCTAATCTTCTATTATGCAGATATAGTCTTTACTTGGCCAGTGCCATGTTGTCTTCTCCTTATCGTACATGTGGTTTGGTAAAGAGAAGGGAAGATGGAGCCACCGCGTTGCACATGCCTAGCTTCCAGGTAGCCCCTTTCCTGCTGGCACAGCTGCCGGCATTCATCCGTGCAAGCTTCCTGTTCACTTATCTATGTCTGCAGCTTGATTTTACAGGCTGCTCTTTGTTAGAAAAGAAAATGGTTTTGGTGCTGCTCTTCATTAAAAGGAAAACCTTACTGAGGACTTCCTGACCCTCATTATCTGCCTAAATAATTTCTTTTTAACTCCCATATCAGTTACATACAATTACAAGCACTTGCATTTGTTTATAATATTAGCTTATTTATGCATAGAAAAAATCTTTACATCTCCTACATTAAAAATAGATAAGGTGGACAATGAATAAGCAACCTTCAGCTGTAGACTTAGTACTGAGACATCCAGACTACATTAAAATGAACAATAGAACCGAGCTTCGAAATACTTCTGGCATATGACTTCTGCAGTTTAAAGAACATTCTTACAGGCTCTAGAATCCTGCTAGAGTCTAGGACACTATGCTGAAGATGTGGTTGGAGTGCAGGAAGGTGAATAAAAGTGGGAAGGTAAAGTATTCTAAATTCTCACAGAAGATAAATGGTTCATCAAGATGAAAGCCAGGAGTGACCCACAATCAATTTTAGACACATGTCGAACTCCATGAAGTTCAATGTTTGCTTTTATAGTAGAAAATAACAATTATTTCTCTTTCCCTGAACTATCCTTTTATGATTTTTCCACTAGTACTTAAAATTTTCCTTCAGGCACTTTTCTAGAATTTTTTGGAAGCTTTTGGCAGTGTAAGGTGCTCTTGGGTATGAATTAAGCCAATGCTGAATGCCCCTACACAGGTACTTATTCAGTAGAGTCTTATCAGCAGAGAACAGGGAATGCTAGGACTAATTGAAAATAGGCTTTCTCTCCTCTAGGTTTCATGGAAGAGGAGATTTTGAACAGATGAGTCATGTAGCTTCTGGGAGGGAATTTGAAAGGATAATACCAAGAAGGTCCTGGAGATACAGGATTGAAAATATTTTAATTATTTCTGTCAACAACAAAAAAATGTTAATAGTAAAGCAAGCACTGAATTGTTGAGAGGTCAAGGAAGGTCTGTGTATTGTTTGCTAAGGATAATTAGTTGGATCATTGTAAGATTTTAAAATAATGTTTAAGACAATGTGTTTAAATAAGTCAGGAAAATCTGGTTGTAATTTAACTTTACCACTTGCAAAATGTATGACTTTGGGAAAGTTACTCATAGTTCCCAAGCCTTAGTTTGTCATTGCAAAACTGAAGATAATAATACCTACATCCCATCCAATTTATGAGTACTCAGTATGATTTTATATGTAGAGGATAAAACAAAGTTCCTAGTAGATAATAAGCACTCAGAAATAATTGCTGTTAGTAATGATCATAATAATAGCTATGAATGTCCCAAGCCACATACTTAGGGGTGCAAAAAAAAAAAAAACTTCTTACAGTTTTTAACTTCCTTTATAAATTGCTATCGTATATGACGACAGACTGATCTCATTTCCAAATAATTCCGAACACTTCTGAATTTCTTATTTATTTCCAGTTTAAAGTCAAAGCATGATTTCTATTCTTTTTCCTCCCTGTAGTTGTATTCAAGGTTTTGAGTGTCAGAAAGTAAAGAAAAGGCATTTCCCATGCTTTCTTCCAATTATACTCATATTACCTCAAACTTTAGGTATTTTTATATAATAATGGATTGAGAGTTACCTTTCCCTATACTTTCCAAATTACTCATCCATTCTTTTAAGGCATTTTGGTGCTTTCTAGTGAGAAGTGTGAACTCATTCTTCTGTGGGTGACAGCACATTTTCCTCTTTGGAAACTTTTTAAAATTTTCATTCATGAAGCTGTGAAAATTCATCATGTTTTGGTGTGTGTCATGATCTTTGTTGTTCATCCTGTTCAGCATTTCTTTCAATTTGACCATTTGAGATTACTTTCAGCTGTTGAAAATTCTCTTGTATTATTTCTTTAATAACTTCTTCGCATCCATTTTTCTCTATGTGTTAAAACACCTGTACATAAAACTTCGTTAAAAAGTCTGATTATTTTCTTAGGATAATCCCTGGAAGTGAAAATAGTTAGATAAAGGTAATGCCTATTTTATGACATTTTATAAGTAATATTTAATTATTCTCTTGAATGGCTGGACCAATTTACATTTCCTACTTAAGAATGAGTATGAAAAGACTTAGGTATTAAATAAGTCTTTAAACATAAATGGTATTTGAAGGATGTATTTCAAGAAATGTACATAACCTTAATATCAAATGACTCTTTTGCCCTTTTCTTAGTTCACACATTAAAGTAATTGTATACCTTTTTTTTGATAATAAACCGTTAATTTTATGTCAAATTTTATACATATAAGATGAAGGTCATGCTAAGTATATTTAAGTTCAGTTCTCGAGTAAGTTTTGGTTTAGATTACGAATAAATTAGATAAAATAGAGTGATCTTAGCAAGATCTGTCTGCAGCTATATTTAATATTACTAAATATTTCTCCCAAGGTCAAATAAGTAAAACTAATAATTAATTCCTAGCTTACCAAATTATGATGCGTTGTAAATAAGCTAAAGGCAATAAAATGGTCTGGTTTTAGTTATAATAGCTTTGGGAGAGAAGGGCCATTTGAATATTGCTTTCCATTCTGACAGGGTTACTTCCTTCTGTGCCTTGTGTGCACTTTACCAAATAAGTAGGATTTTTTTTTTAAAGTGGCCATTGTTAAGAGCGTTTGCTTAAACAGACAGTCTTTATGTTTTTTTTAGATAGCCAAGGATCATTTGGTAAATATGTTTCAAAAAGAACATTTTTAGAAGTATAGTAAGGCCTCATTGCTGATCTATCTATCCTCAAAATGTCATTGACAAATAAAAATATATGAAAGGATTTTTGGGGACAAAAATTCTTGTAATTTAAAAATATTTATGTAAAATATAGTTTTGAACTCCCAGATACATACTTGAATTTTGGCCCCCTGCTGACTTTTATAGACTGTATCAATAGGCTCTCTTTTAACTTTTTAATATGTTCAGCTAATCAGAGGTATTGGTGGGAGTTTGTAGGATATGAGAAGAGAAAGGCTGAGTTATCCATTTCCAGTGCTCTCTTCCTGTGGGTTGGCTGTGCTTCTCTAAAGAACATACCTCCTGTTGGGTGGTAACTCTCAACATCTCCTACAATTGCAGCTGGTACCTACTCTCCCCTCTTGCCCATTCAGGGGTGGTATTACCACCTTTTGGATTCACCATCCCTTTTTGGTTCTCTTGGCTCTATATCCATTTTAGTAAATACTGTGGTTTCTTAATTAAGTTCGTATCAATGAACCCATTTAAATGTGACATTTTTCTCTTGCTGGGATCCTGACCATCATACTCTAATGTGATGTCTAATAGGCATGTTTTTCTTTTTTTTGTCATTCTATAGAGCTAGCAACAAAACCTGAAAATGAAAATCAGTACTCACTAAAAAGAAGTTTTTGTTATAAAAATGATCCATCTTGAAACCCATTGTGACAGTTGCATCCTATTAAAAAAAAAAAAAGAAAAGAAAAGATATTGTTAGGTAGATTCACCTCGAAGGAGTTTCTTTTGCATAGGCTCCAAAATCAGATACATTGATGAGTTTGATGCTTCCTGGTAGAACTCCCCAGTACATGTATTACTATGTATACGAAATCCATCAGTATATCTTCCAGGTATACAGAATCCAGTTACATAAAAAGGAAAATAGCTTTTGGAACTAAGAGGTAGTGGTAGATTTTGATTGGTTCCATTTTAATCAAGAATTAATGGGCTATCTTGGAACAGAAGATAGCATTAGCAGAAGATTTTATATCTAGGAAAAAGGGAAACTACCATTGTTTATTTTTGAATATTATTATATTTGGTTTACTTGTTGAGCTTTAATTCAAGTTTCATCTGCTTTAATAACACATGTGTTCTTCATGGATTTTAATAACTTGTAATTATCTTTACTTATTTTGCATTCTTCATATTCACTAGATTATTTTTAGCATCATAAATTTATCAGACCTACAGATGATTAAAATCTCTTAACAAAAGGCATGATAAAGTGAGATGATTCAAGTTAAAGCATTTTTTTTTTTTAAATAAAAGAGTGTTTCAGTAGAAAGTTATGTCTCAAAGGGATTCATGACTTATTTTATTGAAAGGGTCACAAAATAATCACAAAATATTACATCCATTAAGAAACCAGCATGATTCTAATAAGCAGAGCAACAGTATAATGCATTAAACAACACTAGCCTTTTCTCTGATACACTCATCGCATCTTCAGTGAATGGTATTTGGTCGTGTATTTCTATTTTTATCTCTGGTTTGTTTTGAGGAATCATTTTCTGTAGAGTAAGACCCTGGCACTAATGTTGACTTTCTCCACACTTATAAAAAGTATCCTAGGTATATTTAGAAGCAATTATTAGGGAGCAAATTAATTACATTTTTTTTTGAGACAGATTTTCACTCTTGTTGTCCAGGCTGGAGTGCAATGCCATGATCTCGGCTCACCACAAACTCTGCCTCCCGGGTTCAAGTGATTCTCCTGCCTCAGCCTCCCGAGTAGGCTGAGGTTATAGGCATGTGCCAACCATGCCCAGTTAATTTTTTTTTTTTTTTATATGGAGTCTCGCTCTGTCGCCCAGGCTAGAGTGCAATGGTGCGATCTCTGCTCACTGCAAGTCTGCCTCCCGGATTCACGCCATTCTGCTGCCTCAGCCTCCCAAGTAGCTGGAACTACAGGCACCCGCCACCACATCCAGCTAATTTTTTGTATTTTTAGTAGAGATGGGGTTTCACCATGTTAGCCAGGATGGTCTTGATCTCCTGACCTCGTGATCCACCTGCCTCAGCCTCCCAAAGTGCTGGGATTATAGGCATGAGCCACCACACCAGGCTAATTACATTTTTAGAAATACGAAAGTCAATTCAAAAACTACACTCAGGAATACGATATATATTATTTTAACAAATGTTAAAATGATTTTGACTTGTCTGGATGCATCTTCAATAAAATTTCAGAGCACTTGATCTCTTGTGATTCAAGTTAAATTTGAAACTATACCTTTCTACATGAGAAGGAAACATTAGGAGAAGAAATTGCTACCACTATTAGTGGTTCCAGCTCTTCAATGCATAATGAGCACAAAAGGGATGTAATGCATAAGGCAAAATAAAATAATTTCCATCGGCTTGAGATAGGAGAGAAAATCTGTATAAAGACTATATTAAGAAGAGGATGATCTATCACTTGACTAGGGCACTAAACCATAAAGAATGCTAATAGAAATCAGAGGAATAACTTGGCAATGAGGTGGGTGTCCATTCATGCTTCCATATATGCCTCCTTTCCATCAACAACACCATCTCCTTTCCATCACCAGCACCATCTCCATTTTATCATCAGCACCATCTCCTTTCCATTATCAGTATCATCTCCTTTCCAACACCAGCACTGTCTCCTTTCCATTAGCAGCACCATCTCTTTTCCATCTCCAGCATCATCTCTTTTCCATCACCAGCACCATCTCCCTTCCATCATCAGCATCATCTCCTTTCCATCACCAGCACTATCTCCTTTTCATCATCAGCATCATCTCCTTTCCATCTCCAGCACCATATCCTTTCCATCAGCAGCATCATCTCCTTTCCATCATCAACATCATCTCTTTTCCATCACCAGCACCATCTCCTTTCCATCATCAGCACCATCTCCTTTCCATCATCAGCACCATCTCCTTTCCAACATCAGCACCATCTCCTTTCCATTGTCAGTATCATCTCCTTTCCATCACCAGCACTATCTCCTTTCCATCACCAGCACCATCTCCTTTCCATCAGCACCATCTCCTTTCCATCATCAGCACCATCTCCTTTCCATTATCAGTATCATCTCCTTTCCAACACCAGCACTATCTCCTTTCCGTCAGCAGCACCATCTCTTTTCCATCTCCAGCATCATCTCCTTTCCATCACCAGCACCATCTCCTTTCCATCAGCAGCACCATCTCCTTTCCATCATCAGCACCATCTCCTTTCCATCAGCAGCACCATCTCCTTTCCATCAGCAGCACCATCTCCTTTCCATCATCAGCACCACCTCCTTTCCATCATCAGCACCATCTCCTTTCCATTATCTGCAGCATCTCCTTTCCATTAGCACGATCTCCTTTCCATTATCACCATCATCTCCTTTCCATCATCAGCAGCATCTCCTTTCCAAAATCAGTATCATCTCCTTTCCACCACCAGCACCATCTCCTTTCCATCACCAGCACCATCTCCTTTCCATCATCAGCAGCACCATCTCCTTTCCATCATCACCAGCATCATCTCCTTTCCATCATCACCAGCATCATCTCCTTTCCATCATCACCAGCGTCATCTCCTTTCCATCATTACCAGCACCATCTCCTTTCCATCATCTCCAGCACCATCTCCTTTCCTTCAGCAGCACCATCTTCTTTCGATCAGCAGCACCATCTCCTTTCCATCACCAGCATCATTTCCTTTCCATTTCCAGCATTGTTTACTTAAAGTCCTTCAGCAGTGTATGTGACAAATTGCCTTATTTTTAATGTGCATATGTGATAAAAATAATTTTCATTACATGTAACCAATCCCATCCTGTTTTTTGACTGAACAATCTTTTATTTATAAGACAAACACATTTTTTCCTCAGTTTATCACTTTTGCCTTATCAGTTGTGGTAAATGGTGGCTAGGTGAGTAGACTTGCTAACGAGAGACAAGGAAGGAGCACAGTTGATCTCTATAAGTAGGAGAGGGAAATTGAGAGGCAAGATCTTCTAAGGAAAATGCTTTCACTGGAGGACAATTAGATAAAGAGGAGAGCTGACTGTGAGGGTGAGAAGAGAGAGTGAGGAGAATAAGTGGATCTCATTTTCAGTGAAATGCTGTACTGTGCGCAGGGGTAATTCTCATGTTCAATCTTTCCCATAAAACTCTCTCGGCAAGTTTCAAATAGCTCATTGATGTTTTTATTTTGTTTGGCTGTTTTTGCTTTTCTAAAAAAGCCAGAAGTTTATGGAAATCATAATTATCAGCCTGTTTTATAAAAAATTAAATAATAAAACTCTTATCTGAAGTTAAAAAGATTCTAAACATTGTGCATATTTCATCTGCTAATGTTATTCACACTTTAAAGTAGCTCACTAACAAACATAGGCCTTTACATGTATTCTTTCTCTTTCTTATTTATATATTATTAATGATATGCAAGAAAGGCAAAAATACACACTTCAGACAAAGGATTAAAACAACCATATTCCAGGCACTGGGCCTATTTCGACTTATTGCTGATGGGTCTGGGAGGAGAAACACAATCAAGCTTACATATATATATATATATATATATATATATATATATATGCGTGTATATATATATTTTTTTGAGATGTATATAAATATATATATATATATATGTAAGCCAGGGTCTGGCTCTGTCACCCAGGATAGAGTGTAGTGGCATGATCACAGCTTACTGCAGCCTTGACCTCCCTGGCTTAGGCGAACCTCCTGCCTCAGCCTCCTGAGTAGCTGTGACCACAGGAGCACACCACCATAACTAGCTAATTTAAAATATACATATATATATATATATACACACACACATATATATATTTGTGTATATATATGTATATGTATGTATATATATTTAGAAATGGGAGTCTTTCCATGTTGTCCATGCTGATCTTGAATTCCTGGGCTCAAGCAATCCTCCCACCTCGGCCTCCCAAAATACTGGGATTACAGGTGTAAGCCATTACCCCCAGCCTCAAGCTTATATTTGAGATTTTCATTCCTTTGGAAGAGAATTCGACAACCTGACAAGAAAGAATGAAAATGTATTCATTTATTTTATCATCATCCTCACTTAGAGTTATAAGATCTGAAACACCAAGCAAATCGAGAATTTATTTTTTGTTATATAAAAGTTTCTTTTTGAGATGTGTAGCATTAACACTGTAACCCTAATCACCACTCCACCCCCATCAGTACATTTCAATCAGTAAACAGTGCAAAATGGAACAGAGTTTAGAACAGTGGTTCCCAAAGTGTGGTCCACCATTGGGGCTCCCTGAAATGCTTCCAGGATCTATGAAGTCAAAATCATTTTAATAATAATATCACTTTGTTGAAATTTAAATCTTAGTTGAGGCGGTGTTTAGTGGTAACTGTACTAGTTGCCATTCATTTCTTCAACATGAAACTTCAGACACTTTTTTAAAAATGCCAATTTTATTTAAGAATCACCTTACTGAAACATTAAAACACAGTGTTAAGTTTCAAGCCTTAAACATACATATTTTTAATACTCCAAGGATGAAATAAGAAGTTTGTCTAAAGCATTTTTATCACAATCCAAGTATGATGATCATTCCATGGAAGAATATCTGTACTTGTTTGAGTTGCAGGCTGAACTAACCCTTCTTTCATGGAGCATGATTTTCACCTGAAAAAAATAACACAGAGACAAATTAGGTTTATTCAGGCTTGGATATCCAGCAGAAATTTTCTAGAAAACAAAGCAAAGGTAGTTGTCAAGGGTAAAAATGATAGTATTTATTGCCAATGGAAAATTTGAACTTTCCAGTAAAACTTAGAACCTTGTAAAATGTTTATTGGCAACTATGAAACTGATGGCTTCTCTACATGAACAGTTTTCTGAAGAGACTGATGGAGATGTTAACAATAGTGATTTTTTCTTGATGTTCTATGATGAAATATGCCAACTTTTAGGAGATCTGAATATCTCACTGAATATTTCCAAATGACTGATGCATCATTATTTTAGGGACTCAGATCTCAAAGGCAGACCGTAGCTTATAATAGCAATTGGCAACGACAAAAAAAAACCACATCGGGTGGTTTGGAGTAATCCAAAGACAGGCTTCAGAAGTTCTCATTCTTCTAGGAGAGTTCACAGAGAAATCACTTCTTTCTCTAGCACTGAAATGCAGCAAAATATGTGCAGTGTTTCTGCCCAGGGAAGCCTAGTTGAGACTCAGAGTTCAGAGTTTTCACTGGAAGCTGGACACGTAGGCACAATGACCAGCTACTGCTACTAAAACTCCAAACTGCCTAAAGGAAAGCAGTTGTTCAGTGCCCCAGATGGGCAAAACGGTTTTATTAATGTAGGGAACATTCCAAAAGCCAAGTTCTCAGATGCCAACCAAGGCCCAACCCTGAAAGTAAGCCTTTTTAACAGGAGCAAATCAGGTCTGCTGTATTAACTCCTTACCGCATAATAGTGCTACACAGGCAGCATGCGGTGGCTCACGCCTGTAATCCCAGCACTTTGGGAGGTGAGGCGGGTGGATCACGAGGTCAGGAAATCGAGACCATCCTGGCCAAAACGGTGAAACCCCGTCTCTACTAAAAATACAAAAAAAATTAGCTGGGCGTGGTGGTGGGCACCTGTAGTCCCAGCTACTTGGGAGGCTGAGGCAGGAGAATGGTGTGAACCCGGGAGGCAGAGCTTGCAGTGAGCCAAGATCACGCCATTACACTCCAGCCTGGGCGACAAAGCAAGATTCCGTCTCAAAAAAAAAAAAAAAAAAAAAATGTGCTACACAATAATAAATAGGTGAAAAATACATTCTGAGCACAAGATAAGAATAGATTTTAATGTAGCACACAATGTACAATTTATGATAGAGATTCAGATTCCATTTTGAAGTTAACCTTTAAGAAACCATGCTTGTTGAGTTTTGATGTACTTTCAAAGAAGAAGATCTACAATTATTTGCAAACACTATTAAAAGACTTCATCTTTTTCCAGTTAGACGTCTTTGTGAGGGCAGATTTCCTTCATACACTTCAATGAAAACAACATAGCATAGCGAATTGAATTCAGAAACAGATATGAGAATGTAACTCTCTTCCATTAAGACAGACATTAAAGACATTTGCAAAGGAGAAAACCAGGCTTCTCATTAAATCTTGTTTTGGAAAACATAATTATTTTATCTATAAAAGTATATTACTCATGTTAGCATATAATTGATTTATCTTTCCTATTTAAGAATGAATTGATACATATATATTTTTTAAAATTTCTGCTTTAATTTCCAATATCATAATACAATACAGATATCAAAGAAATAAACTACATGAATAAAAACTATTTGGGGTCTTCAGTAAATTTTAGAGTGTAAACATGTCTTGAGGCCAACAGATTCGAGAAATGCTGGCTTAGACTACTAAGTTATAAATTCAGGGAATTTATAATCAGTATTGTTAATTCATCTTTAATAAAATGTCAGTTCAGTAAGAGTTTTGAGAGATGTGGAAGCTGGAATTGGGCTTGAGTCTATGACAGTCAACGAATACTCAGAATGTAAGTCTAAAAGAGAAATTTGCCAAAATTCAAACGGACAGTGAAGGGTGGTAGATACAATATTCTACTCTGTGCCCTTGATAGTGACCTTCCATTTAAGGATAAATATACAGGGGAAAATATAGAGTTTTCAAATATTTCTGCTTGCTATACTCAATAAGACAGATGATCACTTCAGAGAGAAATTTGACAAAATTTAACAAAAGTGTAGATACATATGCCGTGAAATCCAGCAATTCTATTTCTCAGAATGTATTCATGATAAAATTTATACACATGTGCAAAAGATATTTGTATGAACATATTCATTGAAGTACAATTTGTAACAGCAAAATAAATTCTGTCCCTCAGCAAGGTCAGAAATAAATAGTTTGTTAATATAATGGAATTTTATTTGCAATTTAAAATAAATGAACCAGTCCTATGTGTATTAAGTTAATAAGCCTGAAGAACTGTCATGATAATAATAAAAGAAGTTTGCAAAAGGTTATATATAGCAAGATACCATTTATGCAGTTTTTCAAAATATATGATATAAAGCATACGCAAAGTTTTAAAATACTTGCAAAAATAGGACTCAATGTGAACATTAAGAGTTATAAAATAGTATTTTTCTTTTATTTTTTCTGTTTATTCCTTTTTTCTATGATTAACATAAATTACTCTTCTTACTCTTATTTTTATTTCTACTGTTATACTTTCTCTGTCATTACTAATTTCACGTGTATATAACATTTCAGCATTGGTATTTACTTTCTAAGAAAATTTCATTTGATTTTCAAGACAATCAAATGAGTGAACCCCATTTTTCAGTGGAGAAGTCGGACTTAGTGTCTTAATCACCCCAGGAGACATGAAGTGACATTCTCAAGGTCACATACCCAATAGGTGATAGAGTCAGAATAAAACACAGGTTTAATGATGATAAACTGATGGTTTTTTACTTGCTATGTCTGCATGTTAGAATGACATCCACATGATAATTCAGTAAGTATTTTTATTGGCAGATAAAAATAATAATACCAAGACATGAATAATCAATGCTTACAAAACATTATCTTCTAGGCATGGCTTAGGTGCATTACATTAATCACTTGATCCTCACAACTTTGCAAGGAATCTACTATTATTATCTGATTGTGACAGATGAGGAAACAGGTGCAGAACATTTGAGAAATTGTCCAAAGCTCTGTAGAGAGAAGTGGCTGTGCTGGAATTTGAACCCAGGGAGTATGACTCTAGAGGCCACACTCCTAGCTACTATAATACATCATCCTGCCTCATAAAATAGCTTTTTTGTTTCAAATCCTCCCAGAAGAACTGATAAAGTGCAGAATTCTCTGAAGATGCTTTTACACTCTGATGCAATTTTAATGAAAGGCATTCTGTGAGGGTTTCTTAACACTGCTAATTGAGTTCAATTTTGCAGAGTTCGTCAGCAAACTAAAGAATTCTTTTGGTGGTACAAGCAAATGCCCTCAAATTTAGCCATCTTAAAAACTATTTGAAAACTTTCTCTCAAATTTTGTTTCTATCCGATGGGCATTTTCTTGCTGTTTTACTTTTCTTATTTTCCAAAGAAGATAGTGTAACTATTCCACACACCACAATTAAATTCCTAATTTTAAATGAGGTTTAAACAGGAGAAGGACAAGGAGAAGAACAAAAGGAAGAAGAAGAAAAAGAGAAAGAAGATTATACAAGCACAAAGAGCCTATTTGTTAATATTTCTTTTGGTGAATATTTATTTTGATATATTTGTAAGAAAATATAATAAATATTCAGTGCTCAAAATAACTTTATAGATAAATGGTACTGCAATTTTGGTAACATCTTTTGACATGAATGTTGGATTCATTCATGAATATGAATTCCATCAGGAAATGGGCCTTTTGCATGAGTAAAAATTCAAAATTAACAAAAACAGTCAAACACCATGTACTCTGACCTTAACTCCTCCTGAGAAGTGACCATTGTTACTAATTTTTAGAGGTGTCTTTTTAAATAAAGTAAATGCCTATATTTGTTAATCTTTGTTTTCTCTGCAAAGTTCTATACTTTTTTCTCTCCTTAAAAAATCTTTAAATTTATCTTGGGGTGTGTGTGTATGTATACAATTATAAATAAATAAATATATATATATATATATATATGAAGCTCTTTTTAGTAGTTATATAAAATTCTATTTATGGTGTATTCTGATTTCACTAGTCAACCATTGGTGGATTATACAGCTTTATTAAAAGTGTTTGACTGGGTTACTATTATCAACAAAGTTTCAATGAATTTTACACTTAAAATTTGCATGCATGCATGTAAGCAAGCTTATTTGTGGGATGAATTTATAGTGCAATCTGGATTAACTCCTGGGTAGATAACATTTATTTAAATAATCTATTTCTTGTTCATGGCTGTCAACATATGTGATGGTGATGCTGAAGCTCCTTCTGGTGACTTTGTAAGTGGACGTGGGTTATTAGCTCTGTAACAACCCATTGCCTCTCCATTGTCTTCTTTGCCTCTTAATTCTGTAAAGTGTGGAGTCTCCCTAACTGGTAGTGGGATGGGAAACCAATTATTTTTTTTAATTGGCTTGCCTCTTAGGCTGCAATGGAGTTCTCCAGCGATCCAGATCATTACTAGTGCAGATCACTAATCTTGATATTTATTTGATACAATAATATAGCATTTGCCATCTCACAATCTTCTCCATGCCACTAAAGAACAATCTGAGTGGTTCTTGAGAGACCTCTGGCTAGGCAAGAGAGGTAGAAGATGGATTTAAAATGCTTTGCCAAGCACAACTTGATTGCATTTTTTTTTTGCCTAAAAATCTGGAGTCAGAGAATGCTATATCTACAGTTGGCATTGAGATTTCAAAACTACAAAACCAAAAATACTAATTTTTCTGCAATTCCCAACACTGTATTTTGTTGTCTTTTAAAATCATATTCTACCTCGTAAGTTGTAAATATACAAAAATACCTCAGTGAAGGCATTTTCCATAGCAGATTA
Source organism: Pongo pygmaeus (assembly GCF_028885625.2). Lineage (NCBI taxonomy): Eukaryota > Metazoa > Chordata > Mammalia > Primates > Hominidae > Pongo > Pongo pygmaeus. Next base: position 129,070,571 of record NC_072384.2, read on the forward strand.
CAACATAAAAATATAAATGTGGCATGAAAGTATTTAAAGTGAGAGTAATGAGTGTTAAAAAAAAGAAATGTTGGCATTAATAACACCACCCACTTTATTAGATACTATATTCAAGATAAAAGAAAATTTCAAAGTTTACTGAGCAGCAAAGGTTAAATATAATGTTTCTCTTGTTGCTACCTGTCTGTGGAGTGAACTGGATAAGTGCTTGTGATCTATTTAAAGGTATCAAACTCATTATATAAAAAGAGGTCAATGAAGGAAAACAGGGTGACTGTCAATTTCAGATAGGAAACCGCATGCCATCTTTGACTTTAAAATGTGTAGTAAGAGCTGTTGAACATCAAGCAGGGGGTACATTCATAGTTTTTATTCTCTTTGCAAAATATTTCTTTGATAATTTTGTCATTTTTGGACTTTTATAAATACATGTTTTCCTGTAGCAGTTTGTCCTAAAAGCAAGGTGCAATTATATGCAAATAGTGAAATCTTTCTCTCTACTTACCTATCTATCCATCTAGCTATCCATATATATCTTTGACAAGAATGCCGCCTATTTCAATGTATTTTCCTTAATAATTCCACACTGGATCAGTATGTATATTGTTAAGTTGTTCTGGGGAAAATAAAGAAAGAAAACATGTGTTAGTTTCTCCTATTAACCTAATTGTTACTAGGTGGTCTGCACTTTTAATCTCATTTAACCCTCACCCAGCACTGTAAGAGGCGGTCATTAGCCCATCATTTATTAATAAGAAAATGTAGACAGAGAGAAATTAACTAATTTTTACAAGACCACAAAAATAATAGGAGGCACAGAAGAATTTGAACCTAGTTGTGTCTATTTCTGACCCCCTTGGTCTTGTCTCTTCTCCACGTGTGTATAAAAATGATGGCATTAATTATGATGACCACCAATTTTTTATTACTGGCAAAGTACCAGGTCTTATGCTAAGTGGTGCATTGACACTGTCTCTAACAATCCTCACTAAGAAACTATTATTGTTATCATTTTATAAAGGGAGGGGTGATGTCCGGGAAAATAAGACTGATTTCCCAAATCCACACAGAGAAGGAAAGAAGAAGGAATTAAACTCTTTGTTAAGTAGTATTTCTGTTGGGTTGATGGAGGTTACAATTTATGGAAAGCGGAAACACAATTAGAAGCAACTGCTCACTTTTAACATAAAGGGTTATGTCTCCATTACATTAATTTTACACTAACTTTGTATTTTTGCTGACTATAATTTATAATATGTTTTAAAATATTCTTGTTTTGGACCAAACATTTATTTCTCGAATCCTTTTGAATCCTAATAGAGATTACTTGATAGTCTACTATTACGAAAATAGTCCTGTGAAAAAAAGAATTATGGTTGCATTTACAGTATCAGTGATCTTACCATTCTCATCGTTGTTATGCTTTGAAAACCACCTTTTCTATAGTTTGGGATTCTCTTTTCACTTGAAAGTCATAAGTATCTGAAATAATCCACGTAAACACTACATAGTGCTCCCTTAAGATAGTGATTGAATTTCTGCACAAGAATTGAAAGATATATATGTGAAAAAGTTAAACTATTGGAGATATTTTATATCCTTTTATTAAATTGTATAATGCATTAGGATAAAAAGGTACATTTTATACATTCTTGAAGAATTTTTCCACCAATGCAATGAGATAAGATATTTTATAAAATGTCCTGTTACATAAGGCACTTTCAAGTTCGATCAGTGTGATATGATATACTTTAATTACTGTTGTTAGCAAATGAATAACACATTTGTTTGTGAAATTGTGGGACTGATCTGTAAATGAAAATACAGTATTTCAGAAAGTTGTATAAATAAGTGTTTAAATGTCATGGTTCATAAAAATGTTTCGTCATTCTATCCTTTACCAAGTTTTAAACAGATAATAGATAAAATTAATAGAAGTTTATTTTAAAATCAGTTAGAAGAAATTTGCATTCAGTATTCCCTTCTGCCATCCAGTTTCCTTGACTTGTCTTTTTGGCTGTCTCCAGGGCCCCAAGCACCTAGTCTTCTTTTTGGCAATGCTTTCATGATAGATCTTAGAACCCCTGCTCTCAGTTAGGACGTTTAATTAGTACATGCATGGAGGTAAGTTCCAGGAGATAAATAAGGCAAAAACAAACTCACCACATCCATTAGTCCACTGTACAATTTAATGTATTTGTATTTATTTTATGCTCCGCTATGAAGAAATGACTTCAGAATGATGAGTTAGAAAATTCATTCTTTCATTCAGTATCATTATCTCCATCCTCACTTATATCACTGGCTTGGCTGGCATTTTGTAGTTACCTGAGCGCCATACATTTTAAAATTGTAACTAAGCTCCATACAGCTTCTGGGTACTGTGAAGTTGGCAACCTCTAGACTGGGTTCTAAATGAAGCTCACTGTCTACTGGATGATTACGAGTCAATTGTCCCCAATAGAAATCGCTGTAAGAGGGGATGGAGTCACTGGATAACTCCTTGCAAGTAATTTTACTACTCTGGGTATTAATCACTGGAATATATTTATAGGAAGGATTGTATCTTTATATATCTAAGATTTTATGATTCTAAATGATGAATGTAGGGACTAAGGATTTTAACAGGTAATAGACACACTGCACAACAGGAGAGAAGGCTTCAATTTTGAAAACTCCAATTTGTGAATCAGAACTAATAGACATGCCATACTTACAAATTGTGTAATTTAACATTGTGAGCAGCGGTGCTTACATAGAAATATACAGCATTGAATGCATATGCTAGAAAAGAAGAAAAACCTAAAATCAATAGTCTAGTGCCCACCTTAGAAAACTAGAGAATGAAGAGCAATATAAGCCTAAAGCAAGCTGAAGAAAAGAAATAGTAAGAATTAGGACAGAAATCAATGAAACTAAAAACATTAAATCAGCGACAATTTTTTTTAAGTTGGTTCTTTGATAACATCAATAAAATTGATGCATGTTTAGCCAGAATAATGAAGAAAAAAAGGGAAAACACAAATTGATAATTAATTTCTTGTGTTTGATTGAAAAACATTTACAAATAAAAAACTAAAAATTTTTAAACTGCTGCTTTGATGAAAGATATGCAATAATATGAATGGAGGCACAGTTTGATTTACTAGTATTTGAAATTCATGAAGACAAACACCCACTTAACTACTTTTAAAAATTCCATGTCTTCCTGAGTGTAATTTGTGTCTTTCATTGGAGGGATAAAATGACACTAAAATGTTTTGCTTTTCTTACTTAAATGCCACATCAGAAATATATCTTGTGTTATAAAAAGTCACAGTTAATAAAAATGTATTTCATATTGACATTCTAAATTATAATTGCAGCCTATAAAGTTTATTTTTATTATTAAAAGTTTCTACTTTATAGTCATTTTCACTATAACATATACTATAGAAAAGACAAATTCTCAGTGACAGTGTTCTGGAAGCCTCTTGCTTTTTTATCTAGAAGCTACTTGTAATTTTCACACACACACATACACACACAGAGAGAGGGAGAGAGAGAGAGTTAATTCCACCTTACAATACTTCAGAAGAGTGAATTATATTGTTACTTTCTAGGCAATATTCTCACACTCTTACTGTTGACTCTTACTGTAGGGTGAGTCAGCAGCTGAACTGCTTCAAAAAACAGCTCAAGTCTTGTCTCCTTTCACTACATTCAGACAGTTTGCTCTTACATTCTAGTATACCAAGTTCTAAGGAAGAGTATTAGGATCGAAGAATAAAGTGATTCAAAGAAGGAAGAATAGTCAGCGAGATGTTAGAGCAAACATCAGTTCACAGCAGTAAGACTAAGATAAACAGAACAAGATGACCATTTAAGAAAATGAAGTGACCATTAACTTGGATGTATAATAAACTTAAAATGTTGGTTGGAATTGGCTTCTTTGAATTCAGTGCAATAAACTAATTTTATTCTGTGACCTCTGCTGCGAGATGAGTTTTGATACCATACCAGCTTGATGAAGAAAAATAACTAGAGATATAAACTCCATCATTCTTATTGCCAGTCTCATCATATTTAGCTTGCTTCTTTGTTTTTCATATAATTCATCAATGTACAAAGGACAGATGAGTGGTGCCTTTTATAAAATTAGAAAAACTATTAGATATATGTTTCAAAATTGGTAAAAGTAAATTTTAAGTGTTCTCAACACAAAGAAATGATGTGAGGTGGCCTGATTCAATCACTGTGCAATGTAAAGCATATTGTATCTAACATTGTATATAATTATTACTTGTTAATTAAAAATAAAATATTTTTAAAAGCACTGTTAAAAAGATTTATTATAGCACTTTATATTGAGATTCAAATAAATAACTATAATGGGTAGTAGTATGTTTGATAACATAACCTATCTAGTTCTTTTATGTAGGGAACATGCATTTTTATGAAGCAGATTTAGTCCATAGGGAGAAAGCATGAGGCAGCAAGATCATTGTCAGAATCTGGATGAGATAGCCACTGAAAGTAACTCATTCAATAATAGTATTATCTCAATAGAAACTGAATTGTTAATATTTTAGCAATTCAGAATGTCATAATACAAGGCCTCCTCATTTTATATGTATGAGATCTTCAGAATACAATTCTGAAAATAAGATATCAATGGCTGTAAAAAAAAAAAAAAAAAAAAAAAAAAAAAAAAGATAAAAGCCGGGTATGGTGGGTCATGCCTGTAATCCTAGCACTTTGGAGGCTGAGCCCGACAGATCACCTGAGGTCAGGAGTTTGGGAGCAGCCTAGCCAACATGGTGAAACCTCATCTCTACTAGTCTCTACTAAAAATACAGAAATTAGCCGGGCCTGGTGGCGGGCTCCTCTAATCCCAGCTACTCAGGAGGCTGAGGCAGGAGAATTTCTTGAGCCCAGAAGGTGGAGTTTGCAGTGAGCCGAGATGGCACTACTGCACTCCAGCCTGGGCAACAGAGCAAGACTCCCTTTAAAAAAAAAAGACATCTAGTAAGAAAACATAAAAACACATGCACCTTCTAGGTAGATGACATAAATATGTAAATACAAGCACAATTATAAAAATTTTCCTGGGGCAAGTAGAGGAAACTTAAGACTTGTAGTTAAGCTAACTCCACTATTCACTACAGGTATGAGAAAGATCAGACCATAACCAACATATCACGTTCAGGGAAAAATATATAACTCAATTTGGGCCAATAAGACCCAATAGACATTAGCTGAGGACTTTGGAAGTGAAGGTTCATTTCTTTTCCTCAAAAGCTACCTAAAAAAAGATTCATTTTCTTGATAATGATGCACTGGAAAAAAGTGTAATAATGATAAAAACAAATGTTCGCCGGACCATTCACTGTGTGCCTGGTGCTATCATATGTGCTGTTGATGCAGGAACTCAGTCTTCACAGTCAGGTTGTGTATGAAGTGGGTGCTATTATTCTGCACATTTTACACTTGAGGAACTTAGAATTCATTAACTATAGTAAGACCTCACTTCATGTCAGTGATAGGCTCTCAGAAACTGCAACTTTAGGTGAAATGAGGTATAATGCAACCAATGGTTTTTCTCATCTATGTCATAACAAAAAACACGAAAGGAAACAATGTTATTTGAGGATGGGGTGTACATTGTTTGGTTAAAGTTGCAGTTTCCAAGAACCTATCAGTGATGTGAAGGAAGGACTTACTATGATCCAAAATTGAGTAGCAAGGAAGTAGAGGTGGGATTTGATCCCTTAAGTCTTATTCCAGAGTCCGTGTCCTTTACAGTTGTGCTGTAGTAATTCTCATCAAGTACTAGTACAACCATATATATCACGTGATGTTTGTCTACACTGGAAATCAAAAATATTCAAATACAGAATGCTATATTCCTAGACAGAATAACTCAATATTATTAGAATGCCATTTTATATTATTATATGCTTAATATAATATGGATAAGATAATCATACCCCCCAAAAAAGTAGACTATGAAACTAACTAATATACGTAATCTTAAAAAGAAGAAATATGGCCTACTGGTTATTTAAAACTATCTTAAAACCACAATCACTGAGCAATATGATATCAGTGCAAGCATAAAGATAGATGAGCATATAAATTCCAGAAACATGTGCGCTTCGTCTAGGTAAGCAAAGACCAATAGCAATTTTTGTACCATGGGGCAGTGGTCCAATATTGGTATAAAACCAGCTGCCATAGTTAGGGAGACTTTTCTAAGACTAGAAATATATGTATATGTATATGTATATGTATAGTCAAACTTTTAAGGACTGTGTGGGTGAAAACATCCCATAAGCAAAGTTAATTCTACCAATGACAGTAAGTGGCTGCTAGTGATGAGGCCAGAAAGCAGAAAGACATCTTGTATTTTCATGGAGCATGGGATGAAGAACTCTTTGGGAGGAAGGATCCTGACCTCACAGTCACGATAGCTCAAATCAGAGGAAAAGAGAAAATATTAAAGCTATGTCCCAGTTCCCGCCCAGCTCAATTCCAGCTAAGATTCAAAAGAAAAGTTCCTCAATATAGGTGCCTATGGGGGTAAAAAGTATTTATTTCTGTCTCTACTGGTTTTTAAAATGTGTAATGTCTGCCACAAAATAAAATGTTTATCGGGCAGGTGAACAAGCAAGGAAATGTAACCTATAGTCATAAAAAGAAACCACCCATATAAGGAGATGTATAGAAGGCTCAGCTATTGAAATTACCAGAAAAGAACTTTAAAATAACCCATCTAAAAGTTAGATAACAAGCATGAACCGAGGACTTTCAGCAGAGAGAAGTAACATAAAAATGAACCAAAAGGAGATTTTAAAAATCATAAAGTAGAGAGCAACAATTCAGCCTGTGGGCTTAAAAACAGAATGCATCAGCAGAGGAAAGAGTCAGTGAATTTAAGTAAAGCATAGCACAAATTATCCAATATGAAACACAATGGGAAAAAAAATAGAAAAGGGAAAAACAGAAACAGTCTGAAGTTTGTTGAACAATATCAAGTGTTTTAATATTTGCTCTATGGGAGTTCCAAAATGAGACAAAAAAAGAATAGTCCAGAGGCAATATTTAGGAAATAATAGCTGAAGATTTCACAAAATTAACAAAATACATCAGGACACAGAGACAGGAGAACAAATAAACATTTTAAAACCCTACAATTCACTACATTGTAGTCAAGCTGCTGAAAACCAAAGATAAAGACAACATATTTAAACTAGCCAGATACAATAGGGTAATTCCATTCAATGAAACAAAAATAAGAATATTTATCATCAGAAATTACAAAACATAGGAGACAATAGCATAAAGTTTTTAAAGTGCTGAAAAGGAAGCATATAACTAGAATTCTATAACCAGTGAAATTATCTTCTGAAACTAAAAGTGAAAAAATATATTTCAGAAAAAGGTGAAATAACTCATCATCATGAAATGTGCACTATAATAAATACTAAACAAAGTTAGGTCTGAAGAGAGATGATTCCAGAAGAATAATTTTGAAAGAAGAAATGAAGAGCCAAAGTAATAATAAATACATGTAAAAATGCTTTCTAAGAATTTCATTAAGAGATGATTGATTCTTTTAAGAAAATACAGCATGCCTGTAATCCCAGCACTTTGGGAGGCCAAGGTGGGTGGATTAACTGAGATCAGGAGTTCGAGACCAGCCTGACCGAAATGGTGAAACCCTGTCTCTATTAAATACAAAAAATTAGCCAGGCATGGTGGTGCATGCATGTAATCCCACCTACTTGGGAGGCTGAGGCAGGAGAATCGCTTGAACCCCGGAGGCGGAGGTTGTAGTGAGCCAAGATTGTGCCACTGCACTCCAGCCTGGGCAACAAGAGGGAAACTCCATCTCAAAAAAAAAAAAAAAAGAAAGAAAGAAAGAGAAATAAAGAAAGAAAATATAGTAGGAAAATATTGTATGGCTTATAATATAACTAGAAGAAAAATATATGCCAATCTTCACAGAAAGAGTGAGAGGGGTGAAATGGAGGATGGCTTTTGTGCACTTCTTACATTATTTGTAAAATGGTAAACTATCAATTCACGGTATACTGTGATGAACTCAGGATTCAATATATATAATATATATTTATAAGATATATATTGATGGATAGATTGTAAAATAATCTACTAAAGGCACTGTCGGGAAGCATCAAACTAAGAATTTGTGGCCAATAGAGCACATCATTGTAAACAAACGAAATTTAAAGAGATACAGGGCTAATAAGCAAATAATACAATTTTTTAAGTGATCTATTCACAAGTTCGTACCCTTTCCAGCCATTCCAGGGACAAACTGGGATGCCATCGCTCCCAACAGTTACCTGAGAAGGGAGTTTGGAGATCATAATTGGTTTGAGATCACCACTGCTGAAGGTCTTATAAAGCTCCAAAATTCTTTGAACGTAGGGGTCAATTCTAAAATTCCTGGGTTTAGAAATCAAGATACTTGCTTTATACTTCCCACCGAAACACACCAAAAAGTTATGGATTCCAACCGAAAGGAGCTAGCTGGAGTGCCCAAGTCCTATATTATGTCCAGGCATGAATTGGTGAGCCCTGCTGCTAGCCACAGAGATACATATTTTAATATCTAGCATAAATAATCTCTGAAAAAAGAATTCAAGGAAATAGAGCTAACAATGCAATAGAGAAAATAAAATGAAATATGAAAAGTTTCCAATAAATTCTAAAAAGATAGAAAAAGACAAAGAAAAGAAGAAAGAACATATGGAAGAGAAAACAAGTTGTGAGTTGGTTGATGTAAATAAGTCACTGCAGTAACTACATTAACGTGATAGTAGATTCTCTGATGACCTCTATGTTCCCTGCTTTCTGGTGTTCATGCCCTGGTATGATCCTCCCACCCCTTTCTTGAGTGTGGGAGACCTATAAATTGCATCTAATTAATACGCAAAGACGATGAGGTTCCACTCCCATGATTATGTTATGTTACACAAAAACCCACCTTGTTATTGTTAGCACACTTGCTCTACAGACTCTCTCTCCCTAGCTAGGCTTGAAGACCAAGTGACCATATTGGGAGGCTCACTTGTTAAGGAGCCAATAGAAACCTCTATGAGCTAGAGCAACCTCCAATCAACAACCAACAAAAAGCCACAACCCTCATTCCTGTAGCTACAAGTAAACAAATTCTGCAAACACCTTGAGAAAGCTTAGAAGTGGATTCTTTCCCAGTTGAGCCTCCAGGTGAGAATGCAACATTGCTGACACCTTGACTACAACCTTGTAAAGCCCTCAGCAGAAGACCAGACTAAGCCATACACAAACTCCTCATACACAGATAACAAATGTGTGTTGTCTTAAGCTACTAGTTTGTGATAATTTGTTAGACAGCAATATATTACCAATATGTGCATGTAGATAAACATTTCATTTAGAAGGTAGAGATTGTCAGGTTGCATTGAAAAGAAAAAGAGTTAACAGCCTTGTAAAAAGTCTGTTTACAAGACATGCGCTTTAACTAGAAAGAGGGAGATATGTTGAAAGTAAAAACATGGAAAAAAAACATGCAAAAACTAATCGTAGGGGAAATCTAATAACAAGAAAGCCAGTGTGACTATGTTAGTATCAGATAAAGTACACTTCAGGATAAAGACTATTACTCAAAATGATCACTTTATAATATCAAAAAGGTCAATCTATAAAGGAGATATGATAATAAAAGTTTTTATACATTTAGTGACATAGCCTAAAAATACTAAAACAAAAAATTAATTGAGAAAACAGAAAAGCATATAAATAAATCTCTAATAATAATTGGAGAAAAAAGTTGATTGTTTGAGTAATTGCTATAAGTAGGCAAAAATTATATACATATGTAAAAGATTTTGACATCTCTATTAACGAATTTCGACTAACTGATGCTTATAGAACCCTACTCTCAAAGATAACAGAATAAACATTAATTTCAGGCACACATAGAGTAATAAAAAATGAGCTAAGACTTAATAAATTTTAAATATTTAAGTTTTCTATAATCTGATCTCTGATCACAATGAAATTAAACTAGAAATCAATAGCTAAAAGATAATCAAAAAATATCCCAGATGCTTGTAAATTAGGCAACACACTTCTAAAACCCTGTGGGCCAACACACACACAAAAAAACTGTGTATACATGTTCATAGCGGCATTATTTATGGTAGTCAAGAAAGGAAATCCCCAAATGTCTTCCAGTTGAAGAATAAAGAAAATACGAGCTATCTATATACAATGCAATATTATTTGGCAATAAAAATGAAGTACTGATAGATGCTACAACATGAATGAACTTCAAAAACATTGTGCTAAGTGAAAGAAGCCAGTCACAAAACAGTGCATATTGTATGATTACATTAATATAAAATGTCTAGAATAGACAAATCCATAGAAACAGAAAGAGATTAGCGGTTTCCAGGGTTTGCAGGAAAGAAGGAATAGGAAATGACTGCTAATTGGGACAAGATTTCTTTTGGGGTGATGAAAATCTTCTAAAATTAAATTTAATGATGATTGTACTTCTGGGCATTTTATACCAAAAAAGATTAATTTTATTATGAGTAAAATATATCTTAATAAAGCTATTGTTTTATTCACAATGAAAATTATTAAATATTTTGAATTGAAAAATAGAAAAGGCAAACCACTTTAGAATATATCGGATGAAGTTAAGCCAGTGCTTAAAACAAATATATAGATTTAAATGCACATATTTAAGAAAGGATAATGTTTAAAATAATTTATCTAAGCTTCCACCTCAAGAAGAAACAAAACAGATTCAATCAAAGACAGGAAATAAAAAAATAAGAACAACTAAAATTAAACATAAAATAGACAAATAATAGCAACATGAACAAAACTAAATGTAGGTTCTTACATAAATTGATAAACTTGATAAATTTCCAGCCAAACATCAATAAAAAGACAAAAACACAGATTAACAATACTAAAGAAAGAGGGACGTAACTACATGCATTATAAAAGGTTAATAAAGGAATATTATAAAACAAATGTGTGCCAGCAAATTCAACAATGCAGATGAAAGAAATAAACTCCCTGAAAAACACAACTTACCAAAATGGACACAAAAATTTAGGATGCAAGTGTAGTTAATATTAAAACATCTTTGTGTAATGGAATCTACTTAAAAACTAAAACTAAAAATAGAAGAAATAATAAGGGAAAGACTGACCAATTTGCCTACCTGAATAGTAACAATGCCTATAACAATTTATGCCAGATATTTATCATTTCTGATACTTTTCATTACTTCTTGAAGATCTGAGTTTTCATTTGGCAATATTTCCCTTCACTCTAAAGAACTTAGTTTGGCACTTCTTGTAGTGCATATTTCAGGAAAAGTTTCCTTGGTGTTATTTTATCTGAAAATATTATATTTTACCTTGTATTATATAAAAATAAAAATAATTTTGTTTCTCCTGGGTATGGAATGCTGGGTTAACAGTTATAATCAATCTATTTGTCTCGTGTGTGTGTGTGTGTGTGTGTGTGTGTACATATACACATATATCATTGGAATTTAATAAACAGTATAGTTAATTTTATTCATTTGATCTTATTTCATGGCTTAATTTGTAGTTTCCCTTTTTCATTAAAAAAAGTGTATTGAGTCTCCTCTATGTGCCAAGATTTTCCAGAATCTTAAGATATATCAGAGAACAAATAAGGCAAAAATATCTGCCCTTATAGAATTTACATTCTAGTGGTTGCCAATGACTCCATTTTCTCCTTTTAAATTAGTATGTTCTCTTCTATTATTTCATTCCTTTAGTAGTGAAATTACTTTCCCCATCATTTGTAATCATACACACAGTTCTCTGTTATTATGTGAAAACACAATGCTGCCTATTTGTGTAATGGAGAACCACCAAGATGTTCCTTATAAACCACAATTTAACCCCATACAATAAGATGATGCCTTACAATATTCTTACTCCACCTCAACTTCTCTACTGTTGATGAGATCTGTGAAATAATTTTACATCTTCTCCTCCACCTTAACCCAACTCCTAAGTCTACCCAAGATAGTTCAATTTGTTCTAGACTATCATAATAATCTCCCTTTCATTGCAATCCATTTTCTTCAATTACTGATAGCTTGAATTCTCAGCTATGAATTACCTGTCTTTTCACTGATGTGCTTTCTCAAGTGGTTTAGTTGAAATCAACATCTAACCACACATACATATCTTTCTTTTAATAGTTATACTTTTTTTGATATTATCCTTTTCACTCAGCAATCTGCAAGTGGAATTTACTGTCATTTACTTTTCAATAGTTCAAAAACTTGTCTGATTCCATTTGAATTATTTTTAGGAGCTCACATTTTCTATCTGGAAGTTTCCATATATTTTTCTCTTTATCCTTAAGAGGTCAAGAATCTTGTTAGCATATATCTTTCTCATTACTACTTCAAGAAGCTTAATGCAGTTTTCCATTCTCTAGAAGCCAATCTTTCTCCAGGTAATGGAAGTATCCTGCAGCTGTTAAGATAGTTATTGTGTATCTCCCATCACAGTTTCCTTTGTACAAAACGTTTCCTTTTCACCTTCTAAAACTCTTGTGACTTAGATGCTAAGTTTCTGAAATGGATCCTCCAGATTTCATAGCTTTCCCTTCAAATTTTCTCTTTTTTCATATTTTTGGTTTGTACTTTGAGATAATATTCTTTCGTTCACCTTTTCAGGCCACTAGTTTTAGTCTTAACAATAATCATTCCATATTTCAACTCACCTACTGAATTTTCCACCTATTGGGTATAATAGATATGGTTCTGGTGATGGGTACGCTAAAAGCCCACACTTCACCACTATGCAATATATACATGTAACACAACTGTACTTGTACCCCTAAATGAATAAAAATAGATTTTTAAAAATTAGATTAAATTTTTATTCTAGAAAGTCTTATTTTGTACTGAGCTGCAATCATTGCAGTTGTTGTTGTTTTTTTTTTTACCTTATTGTTGTCATATATTACTGTTTGAAACCTCAGCTGTCTCCATCAGAGATTATTTGTTGGTTGGTGAGTTGGTTGATTATTTGTTGGCTGGTGAATTTGTTGATTGGTTTTTGCCTCGTGATGGCTCTATTTAACCTCCCCTTGCTGGCTGCTTGGATTCCAAGTATGTGTGATTATGACGTTTTCCTGTGATCTCTTTAGGAATCACCTTTGGTTGCTGAAGCATCCTAAGTGGAAGAACTCTCAGAGGAAACGGAAGTTAAATCACCATCTTCTTCTGTGGCTAAACCTATAGCAGTAAGAGGGCAGGAGGAAAATTCCTGACTGTGACCTGGATTTCTCCTACTCTCTTAGCCTCTGGAGTAGGGATAACTCAGTTCAACTTTTCTGCTCTGACTTGTATTTCGAAGGCCAAGGAAACAAGGCCCATGCACGCATGTGCGCGCGCACCACCCCCCCTCCCTGCCCCCACGCACACACACACTCAGGTTCAATGTTTTCCCAATTCCCCAGCAGTTCACATATTTCTGTAGACCAAGTCCTTTCCAATATCCCCACAATCTTTTTTCAGAGGCTCCCTTACCATGATCTCACCAAGCCCATGGCAGGAAAGCCCTTCACAAGTTTCTTCCTAAGGATTCCTCAACCTGCAGAGCTAAAGACTTCTGTCCGATCTGGGAATCTACTGCCTTTCTCAGCCATTTCTTGTAGCCAGAGCTACAAGAATAGCTCTGGTGAGCCAGAGGTATTCTTGTTTAGAATGAAGAGAAAGTATGATGCTTTCTCCAAACATTTCCAGAATCCCTGTCTTTTATCTAAGTTCTTTCCATATAATTTGCATTAAGATTTGTCAATATATAGCTTAAAATTATATAAAATTTATCTTAATAATTCTTCATTACTGGGGAAGTCATCAATTCAATATATACAATTTTTTTCCGTGTTCCTTTTATAAATTGCCTTCTCTTGTCTATAGTTCAATTTTCTGCTATGAAATCAAAGAAAAATGCAACAAAATATATAATTAAATGCTAAGTGCTTTCAATGCTGTAGAAAATTATCTTAAGATGTCTCAATCTTCCTTGGAGGAAGCAGACAGATGCCTGCATAATTGAGACTACGTGTGGCTTCTCAATTCTTTCTAGAAATGAGAAAAAAGCAAGACAGTGTTATAGACTTTGAATGGGTCAATGTCAACACTAATTTTTTAAAGTATTTGTAAGAAGATCAGAACCACTGATACAAGTAACCAGAGAAAGGGATATTTTTGCCTGAGTTTTTATAAGTATAACTATAAAACAAACAATAGTTATGGTCAAACAAATGACCATAAACAAGCAAAATTCCACTAAATAAAAGGAGAAATAAGCAAGGATATAGAAAAAAATTGGAAAAATGCTGTTAATAAGCTATGTTGCTGTGTTCTGTTCCATGACAATAATCTGAGTATTTACGTCTGCCAAGAATAGTAATTAGCACTTTCTTGGACACAAGCATTGTGATCTAAATTAATAAGCACACATAATTTAGTCCCATGTTTTCATTAATTTATAGTTTACTGATTTGGGAACAGAGACATTTTATATATAGGACCAAGAAATATGTTGCATATCCTTCTCCTTTTTTGGAGGCAAAGCAATACTATAAAATAACATATTTCCCTATCATTTTTTGCCATCATTACACCACAGAAAACAGGTTGATGCAGTTAAACTTGCAAATTCCCCATACCATGTATAATTAATCCTCTAAGAAAGAGCTGAAGGAAAATAGTATAATAAGTATAAAGGAGAAGTCAATGCTATAAACATCTAATTTCATGAAATGAAATGTTTCTACTTTTTAAAATAAAAGCTCTTTTATTACTAGTACACTTTGGAAGTGATGTTGTCTCCAATTTCAAAGGAAAAGAGTGAAAAACAAAACAGAGAAAAGAAATGTAATAGCAAATTAATGGAAAAATATATATATAACTAACTGCAATATGTATCATAAGTGAAAGGATTGTGGATAAGAAAGCTCAGCCTCCTCAGTGTGGGATTTGACAGGGTGAATTCTGAGCTTGTGAGGTCTTGGGATTTAATTTCATGGCATGCATAAAAGTAATGCAAACCCATTCATCCTAGAAACAAAACACTTGCGATCACAGAGGCTGCCTGAGCCTTGTAGACTTATTACAGTCATGTCTTTGGAGAGATCCCTCGGCACAGCTATGTACATTTAAAGTGTGAAACTAGGGCCATTTCTAAGTTGACAAAATTTTATAAAACCAGATATTTCATTTCTCCTAGGCATACGTAATCCTTCCTCTGCTATTTCCAGGAGCTGAACTCTCAGTCTGAAGCCAACCATGTGGTCTTACCTTACAAAATTCAAAAGTGGGATTTTATTTTATTTATTTTTTGAGACAAAGTCTCACTCTGTTGCCCAGACTAGAGTGCAGTGGCGTGATCTCAGCTCGCTGCAACCTCTGCCTCCTGGGTTCAAGGGATTCTCCTGCCTCGGCCTCCCAAGTAGCTAGTATTACAGGCATGTGCCACCACACCCAGCTAATTTTTGTATTTTTAGTAGAGATGGAGTTTCACCATGTTGGCCAGACTGCTCTTGAACTCCTGACTTCAGGTGATCCACCCATCTCAGCCTCCCAAAGTGCTGGGATTACAGGGGTGAGCCACTGTGCCCGGCCAAGAGTAGAGTTTTAATAATTGCAGTTTCCATTTATGCATTCATTCACTTAACACATATTTAGTAAATTTCTTCCTTGTGTATGATGTAAGGCTAAGTAAAAGTCTGTCAAAAATAAACGAGATGGACATAATCTTTGTCTCTTGGAGCTTTTGTCTAAGGATAGTAAGTGGGGTCGATGTTATGCAAATGATTAAAACTGTGGCAAGTAATAAAGGGAGAAGTACAAGGTATTGTAAATATATATAGCATGAGTCCTATAGGAAGAACTAGGTAGGCTTATCAGATGTGATATTTAAGTGTCATTCTTTAGGATGTATACGATGTGGCCAGGTGAAGGTTAGGATGAAGAGTTTTGTTTGTCTGTTTTAGCAAATAGAAGAGCATGACAAAGTCCCTAAGGTGAAGAGCAGCAGGTGATCTGCTGGCCAGGTGAAAGTTAGGATGAAGAGTTTTGTTTGTCTGTTTGTTTGTTTTAGCAAATAGAAGAGCATGGCAAAGTCCCTAAAGTGAAGAGCAGCAGGTGATCTGCAAGGTTTCACCCTCTGGAGCACTGAGGGCCACAATGGCACAAGTTGAGGCAGGCACTGAGTCTGTATTATGCAAGGAGTTACAGCCTGGACTGTGGTTTCAGACCATTACCGAAAGTAACAGGATACTGGTAAATTAGGTTAGGTTCTAAATTGAGAAGTGTTGGAGATTAGCATTTGAAAAGGATGTACCTGACTTGTAAGTAAAGATTGGGTTGGAGGGATAAAATCGCAGGGGTGTGATGCTGGTTAGAGGCTATTGCCATAGGCAAAGTGAAAATGATGGTGGCACAGTCTAAGGTGGCGATGGTGAATACAGAAATAGTATAATCTCGTTGAGAGTTATTTGGAAGTCAGAGTCACCATGATTTAGTGATAGATTAGAAGTGAGGGTTGAAGGAGTGGGAAGAGTTAAGAGTCACTTTTATATTTTCTGGCATGAGCCATGAAGTGAACGGTGGCATTATTTACTGAAATAAGTGATTCTGCAGGGAAAAGAGGAACAGATATTCGTGGAAAGAAGTTAGTTTTAGACGCTGAGTTTCAGGTTTCTGGAGACTTCTCAGTGGACACATCTATAAAGTTACATATGAGCCTGGGATGTAGAAGATAGGTTTGTTCTGAAAAGAAATATTTGGGCCAGGCGCAGTGGCTCATGCCTGTAATCCCAGCACTTTGGGAGGCGGAGGCAGGCAGATCACCTGAGGTCAGGAGTTCAAGACCAGGCTGGCCAACATGGTGAAACCCTGCTCTACTGAAAATACAAAAATTAGCCGGGCATGGTGGTGGGCATCTGTAATCCCAGATACTCGAGGGGAGATATCCAGATAATGAGGCAGGAGAATGAGGAATCGCTTGAACCCAGGAGGCGGAGGTTGAATTGAGCTGAGATCGTGCCAGTGTATTCCAGTTTGGGCAACGGGGCGAGACTCTGTCTCAAAAAAAAAAAAAAAAAAAAAAGAAAGAAAAGAAGGTAAATAAAATCATAGGAGCATATGTGCTAAAGTTACTCAGAAAAAATAAAATAAGAAGAGAATAATGCTTAGGGCTGAGCCCTGAAAAATTCCAAACGCTTTAGTGTAAAGGAGGCAGAATTAGAAAAAGGGACTCAGACACTGGCCAGAGTAATGTAAGGAAAAAAAAAGAAGAAAATATGTCAAGAAGTGGAGTCTGCTAGTCAAGGTCAAAATGTGCCCAAAAATCAGGTTAAATGGAAACTGGAAAGTGTCCATCATATTGACTGGCATGGAGGCCACCTTACTGAAGCCATGCTGTGGAAGATGGGGCAGAGCCAGTGGTGGAGGTTAAAATGGACCTGGTCAGTGGGAAGGCAGAAAGTGGACAAAGTGGGTGGAAATATATCTTTAGAGTGCTTAATTTTAATAGACAGAGTGGCCTTAGGATCATATAGATTTCTTTGATTTCTTTAATCTGTGTTTTGTAGTTTTCTAGATTTGGGTCCAGTATAGATTTTGTTATATTTATTCCTAAGTATTTCATTGTTTTGTTGCTGTTGAAAATAATATCGCTTTCCTAAAATTTGAAATTCTAATTGTTCATTGCTGGCATATAGGAAATCAATTTTTTTGTGTATCGACATTGTACCCTGTAACCTTGCTATATATATTCTCATTAGTTCCAGGAGTGGTGCCCACCCCCATAGATTATTTGGGATTTTCTATTATCCCACAAATTTTAATAAATTGCGGTTTTATTTTCATTTAATTTGAAAAAAAAAGGATCATATATTATGATGTGAGGGTATAGTTGCCACCATGAGTACTTCGTTTTTAAAAAGAAAAGCTCGAAATATTTAATTACCTGTATGAAGGTTCCAGGGAGGAAGCATGCACTTATACTGAAGAGACATTAGATGAAGTCTTCATTGGATTGGGAGGATGAAGTTGAATGTAGATCTGTATATTTGGTGACAGGAAGACCTGCCTGTTAGCTTATCTTTTCCCTGGGTTGGGTCGGGGGGTAATGGGGAAACACAATCTTCTGCTGAAAATGAAGGAGAGGAAGCCATGGTGGAGGGGTGTGTGATACAAGGAAATTATAGGACATTTGCAATAGATATTCAGAGAAGAGGAATGATCTAACTGAAAAGACTTAATTAAATTGCTAGGGAAGCATTGCGAGCTCAATTCTTCCTTCCTGTCCTTTCCTCTGCTCCTTATAGCACTGCAATCATTACAAAATTTAGATTACAGAAAACATCTGATAAACTTACACTGGAGTGCAAGAGACTGCAGTGGTGTGTAACTTAGCCTGCCCTTTTGCTCTGATAATTTGTATTTTACTTGGGGTTCATATTATGGGCCCTGTAAAGACTTCCAGTTGTGAAAATATCAGTCAGTCAATCTCTGAGAGAGAAATTTGGGGTGGGCGTGTTGACCAGAGTGTCTGTGGCCCAGGAATTGACACATCACATGGGCAGAAATAGAAGGGGATGCAGCCAGTTATTTGTGCTTCTCTTTTAAGGCCAGGTTTGTCTCCAACTATGAACACTTGAATCTTAACTAGTCTATCAGTTTACCTTCTCAGTTACTCAGTAACTCTCAGACTTTCAGTAGCAGTTGGAGAATATTTTGATGTACCAGTGTTGTAACTGAGCGAGTTATAGAGAAACGCCACACTTTGAGACTAATTCAGGGGTCCTTTATTTGCCGGCGACCGAGAGACGGCTAGTGCTCAAAATTCTCTCGGCCCTGAAGAAGGGGCTAGATTTTCTTTTATGCTTTGTTTTAGAAAGGGGAGAGGGAGCCTAGCTGAAGCAATCTTACAGAAGCAAAACAGGCAAAAAAAGTTAAAAAGATAAATGGTTACA
This sequence comes from Pongo pygmaeus, assembly GCF_028885625.2. NCBI lineage: Eukaryota > Metazoa > Chordata > Mammalia > Primates > Hominidae > Pongo > Pongo pygmaeus. The sequence continues at coordinate 129,089,624 of NC_072384.2, forward strand.
GAAAAACAAACAGTTCCAGGAGCAGCAGCTTTATATCCATCACAAGGTGATAGACGTGGGGTCTTTGGGTGCTATCAGCTGTACACAAACATGGGCGCTGTGGGTACTATCAACAGGGCGAATTCCTGGGAACTGCGGATATAGCTTGCCACAGTATCTTATCAGTAATTGTATTCTTGGATATGCTGGGAGTCAGCTTGCACAAGTTAAGTCCTTGTGGAAGGGGAAGTGGGTAAGGGGCTGTAAGTGAAGGAGCCAAAATGGAGTTTGTCTGGCTTTCTCAGCTAAGGGAGAGTCAATTCAGGTTAAAACAAGGTAGGATATCACACCAGTGGGAGGGAGCTAGCAGAAACCTGGAGTGTGGGGTACTCTCCAAAATGGACAAATCCTGGTGAAGTTTTGTGGAAGGGGGCCCTAGGACACCAGAGAGTATTTTTATGCTAGCGGGGAGAGAGACTTAGAGACTGGAGGGTGCCACAATTTCTGAAGGTCACTCTGAGTTTTATGTGCAGGATGACGTTATTTATTATCTGACTGTTACAATTTCACGTATGACCTCAGGTGTCTGATGAGAGCATTTGTGCTCTCAATTCACATTGGAGTTGGGGTTGCTAATGTAATTCCTTCAAGTGCAATGCAATTGTCATTCTGCCCAATTTTTTCCTGCCAACTCTCTAAAGAGGAATGCTTATGGCCCTGGGAAGAGCTGACAGGAGGGAAAGGAAGCCTTTTGTCTTGCTGATTTTGTGGAGTAGGCCAAAGTCTGCATTAATCTGAGCAGGCATTTCTCAATCCAGTATCCTCAAATCTGTTTTGAGGGCTGAGTCAGGAGACTGCATGATGGTCAAGGCCAGACACATAATTTGCAAGGCCCAGGGCAAAACAAAATATCGGATCTCTTACTCAAAAATTACTGTGTTAGGAATTTCAAGGCAGCAACAGTTGAGTTTTAAGCCAAGTGCAGGCCGCTTCTTAGTGTGGGGCTCTGTACAACTACACAAGCTACAGAAGCATGAAATTAGCTCTGATGATAGTGTCTGTTATAACTTTGCCCTGGCTTCTAAATGTAGCTTAACTTATCATTAACTTTGACCTTAGGAAAGTCACTTAGCTCATTTAACCTGCAATTCCTCAACTGTAAATTATTAAGCACAAAGATTTATTAAGCATCTATTTTATTCAACTACTGTACTACTCACTGTTGTATTGCTATGAGCACACACACATACACGCACACACACACACACAATCATTACCCTGTTGGAACTTATATAGTATCTGAAACAACTGAGAGTAATTTTAAAATTACTAATTTAACTAAAACTAGGATGAGAGCTACAATAAAGCTACAATAAAGAAGTACTCGGAATTGTGTTATGTATTTATAGATGACCTTTAGGGAATTATAACATGACTTGAGCATAATCAATAGTCAACAGTATTGATAGAGCATAGTCAATAGTTAATAGTAAATCTTCCATTAATAGCATTACTTTACAAATATAATACTTATTTTGTGTTAGGAATATAAAAATTATCCTATACTAACTAAGTGAATACAACTGCCAAATGAGGTAATTGTTATTAATACACTTATTTTGCAAGTGAGGAAAATGAGGAATGGGGTTATTAAATAACTTTTAAAAGACATTACCATTAATGAATGGTAGAGCTGGCTTTGATTTCAAGCCGAGTCTTGCATCCAGACATGAGAGCCTTAAATTAAGCTCTGATATTCCACCTCTTGGAACATAAAAAATGATTGCATGGTGAAAAATAAAACCAGGCAACTCTCATTAACCCTGGAGAGGAATCTGAAGACCTGGATTTTCTTTGTGTTATTCCATGGACTGCTTTGTGAGAGAGTCTCCTAACATTTTTATTCTTGTATTTCATCATTTCTCAGGCAAGGGTCCAGCTTCCCAACATCAGGCTTGATAAAAAATGTTCCATATCTTATAGCATTTTCAAGGGGAGAAAAGTTGTAAGAAATATAACCACACATTTACTATTATACTTACCTATCTATCATCTATTTACCTATCAATTATCTAGCTACTCACCTACTATCTACGGTTACATAAGTGATAATTTTAGTACTAACTAAATCAGTAGTTTTCTTCAAAATATAATTAGTAATTAACTAATTAGCATTTCTTAGTAGATGTTGAAACCTGTCATTTCTACTTAGGGTTGATTTAGCAGCTCTCCTGGCTTAGATCTTTATTCTAGATTGAATGCTTGATCAGTCCTTGGAAAACTGATACACAGTATCTTGGTAGAGATGTGATTTGTAAACATAAATTTTAATTTATTTTCTTTGTAATGGAGACCACACTTGCTGTAGATTTTATAGTGTGGGTGACAATCTCTTGAGGTCTCAAAATTGAGTCTGTCAATCTTTGCTCATCCTTAACAATCAGGACATCTCATAGGACCAGGAAAATCTGGATGTAGAATGAATTTTTACATTCTAGAGCCTGGCTTTATGAAAGAAGGGAGGTTAAGTAATCTTAACATTATCTATGCATGGACAGTACTCACAGCCTTCTAGGTTGTCACCACAAAAGAATATGGAGGATGCTGCCTACTTCCTGCCAGAATATACTAAGACTTTTAAAACTCTGTTGAGTTCATTGGATGCCTAAAGTGCTATACATAGCTCCTTAAAGCTATACAATATCTTTAATTTATAAAAACTCTGCTGAGTACATTGGATCCCTAAAATGCTACACATAGCTGCTTAAAGCTGCATGATTACTTTAATTTAAATAAGTCCCATGAGACCTATTTGATCAGGTAACATAATTGGACTGAAATCTGAGATTTATACTGTGTATTCTTAACAGTTATAGTCCAAGGCAGCTGACTCAAAATCTGCAAAAATTCCAGTGAAACATTTCTGCAAAAAAAGAAGTTTGACTTAATAAGAGAAATAAAAATAATTTTAATGTAAATAGAAACTATTGACATTTTGTATTGTAGCTTCTGAATACTGTCAGAATTTGAACCTGAACATTTCCAAATGAGAGACAATGAAGAGCTTGCTATTGGCCTTTAATTGAGTTGCTCCTATAACTGAAGGACATGAACTAATCTTGAAACTTGAAATACATATAATGTCTTGGTTGATGTCAGAGAAGCATTCTAATGGATAAGACAATGCCAAGAAGAATTCTATGACAAATGGAAATGGTTTGTACAGGAACATGCTACCAGAGGAGTGCAAGGAGGTACTCAGGAGCATGCAGCCTCCATTGTCCTGGGGATGACTTTGGAACCAACTGAAGAGCTGCCAGAGCTTATTGCTATTTGTTCAGTGCTCCATGACCAGTTCTCAACTGACCAACAAAAAGCCACTTGGTATATGGACGAGTAGCTCCAAAGTGAATGGACAGTATCCTGTTTGAAAGGCCACTGCTCTGGTAGAGGAAGGTAAAAGCAAATCAGATCAGGGGGCAGAATTGTATGCTATTTGTCCCTGTGTTTGCTTTTTACCAAGTCATGGGTAGTATGGTAAGACAAGGGGAAATGAGCCTATTAAATAGAAGCTCGCATGGAGCTTGGCCCTATGGAAATCACTGTAGGAATTTAGAAGGTGGATTAGACATGTCAATGCCCATCAGAAGAACTTCCTTCCAAGACTGGAAGATGATTAGGACCAGTTAGTAGATATTCTGATGTGCTCGCTGGAGGTGGACATCGTGGTCCACTAAATGAGTGGACATTGGGGGTCCATAGCAATGCTGAAATGAGCTGAATCTAGACATACTTCTCTCCCACACTCTAACAAATAAAATGCCTATAAAATTATACTGTTTGCCATTTGGAGAGACAAAGACTGCAAATGGCTATGGGGAAGTTCCCTGGGTGGAAGGCATCACACATAGCTGGCAACTGGGACTGATATTAGTAGCCCTGGGAGGCTACAGATGTGTCCTGGCAGGAGCTTAGTGTAGACTGGGCTTGTCATAGCCAGTGGTAGAGAGAAATTGTCAAAGTACTATAAAGCACCAGAGCAGAAAATATTGCACCAATTTGGACCCCTTGAGTCACATTTTTTCAGACTAAGAAGTACACTTTTCAGCCCATAATGTCCAACAGCGCATAGAGAGATATCCTCCTTAGGGTAAGAGTTTGTTATAGACTTGAAAAAGACAAGTGGAACATTTGTTGTCTAAAAGAAAGGGAGATGAGGCAAGGAGGGGTGGCTAACCTCCTTTCGTGAGCCTATGCTTACACTTAACATGAGAGCAGCCAAGGGAACATTTCTGAAAGATAGATTCCTCCACTTAACTGGAGGATTTAGGAAGGAGTGGGTAGAAAGGAATGCTGGTATGACTATTCTTTTTCCTCTTTTCCCCACATCACCTCAACTTTCCCTTTTCTTTCCTGATTTAGTGGTCTCAAGGCCAGGACTGCAATTATAGGTCCAAGAATCAGGAATATCTCTAAGAAAGAGAGTATAACTATATTGTTAAACCCTTAAGTCAGAATTTGTAAAGGCCTGATGGCGTGAATTGTGTCTTCACCCTATTTGGAAATATTGGAGTTGACAGTAAATGCAGTCGATTGCCCAGTGGTTAATAAAGCTCACTGGTTCTGTATGTCTATAGCCCTCCCCTATTTAAATGGAAATGGACTGAACTGGCGGGGGGCACTTGGTAGACTAATAATGCTGTTGGAAATATGGACTAGCACAGTAGTCAAACTTAACATTCCTTCTAAAGGGTGAAAAAGTTTGGATAAAATGATTAAGTGGAGAGAAGGAGGAATACTAGTTGAGGGTAAAGGAATTAATAAAAGAATTATGCACCAAGGGAAATCCAATATTACATTGCCACTCAGAGCAAGAGATAATGTTATCTCTTAGCTCAATGATACCAGATGCCTGAAAGGAGGAAGCCATGTGTTGCCAAGATCATATCTGTTCTCGCAATCTGACAAGTTCAAAAGAAAGCTAACAAAACTAAGTGAAATCTGTCTGGGACATTTTGGTTCTATGTGATGATGGACTGGACTAATTATTGATGACTGAGCAGGACTCTGGTAATACACCACTATCTCATTTTTCAGGTCACATCAACCATACTGTGACATGATATAACACTGGTGGTGTTGGTAAGATGATAACAGCAGTACTGATGGTCAAATGTATTGGAAAAATGAGGTAAAATCCTCCTGCCCCCAGAACATACTAGTTTTTGTAAATGTTGGACATATGCTGCTTGGCTGTAAGAGAGCATTGGCTGGTTTAGTTAAAAGTTTGGCCTTGGAGCCCAGCACAGTGGCTTGCGTCTATAATCCCAGCTACTTGGGAGGCTAATGTGGGAGGACTATCTGAAACCAGTAGTTCGAGACCAGCCTGGGCAATGTAGTGAGATTCTGTTTTTAAAATAATAATTTTAAAATTAGGTGGGTGAGGTAATGTGCACCTGTGGTTCCAGCTACTCGGGAGGCTGAGGTGGGAGGATGTCTTGAGACCAGGAGTTTGAGGCTGTAGTGACTATGATTGCTCCACTGTACTATAGCCTGGGCAACAAAGTGAGATGCTATCTCTTATTAAAAAAAAAAAAAAGTTTGGCCTTGTCAGTGTGCCAAAGAGGAGGTCAGGCTTTTGCCCTTGGCTTCTGGAAAGTAATGTATATTATATCTGATACGTATATCTTTGTATCAGATAGGGTGGGGGCTTGCCACACTGGGTCTGAGGATACTGTTGGCCATACCCAACAGTCTCAGGGTAGAGCTGGCCATGTCAGAAAGATTAGCCATGTGATTAGAGTGCAGGGGCTTTGGGTCAAGCAGTATCAGTAACCTAGTTGCTGAGTTGAATAATCAATCAATCAATTATGCCAATACAATAAATCCCTAACAAAAAACTCTGGCCACTAGAACTTTGCATTTGGAGCTCTCCTGTACCTTGTCCTCTGTGTCTCTCTCTTCTCTTGGCTGGTAACATATCCTATCTCTGTAATATATGATAGCCATGAATAGAATAGCTTTCAATGAGATCCATGAAAACTTCTAGTGAATTACCAGAACTGAGGGTGGTTTGGGGCACCACTAAACTTATGGTTGAAGTCGGAAGTGAGAGAGGTCTTGTGTGGAGACGGTGACCTCAGATTTTACAGCTGTGCTGACTGCAAATGTAAGAAAAAGATGAAAATAGGAATCTCATAGACAAGAGACATAGCAAATAAGGTCCCAAATGTGATCTGAAAACAAAAGCAGTATATGCTGAAAATGTTGATGCAAAGTTACAAGTATCTTTTAATGAGAGAAACACATCTTAATTAAATAAGAAGTAACAAAACACACAAAAATGAATAGTTAAACTCTAATAAACACTAATGCCAATAGGTGATCTGTATATATTTTTTCTAATTTTTAGCTTTTATATTTTCTTTCTTTAGCTTTAAAGTTTATTTCATAGCTTATTTATATATAAAATCAAATTTTCAATGGTTTTAATCTTTAAAATAGTTTTTCTAATTTAAATTGTATCTTTGAATTTTTAAAAAGCTTTTCACTTTTGTTTTAAAAATATATTTGATCTTTGAATTATATGTTATATATATATTTCAACATTTTACACAATATTACATAATAAAAATTGCTCATTCTTTTAAAAAATTCTTTTGTCTGTTCCCTTTTAGGATTGTCTGTCTAAACCTTCAAGAAAAGAAAAAAAAAACTGTATTCCTCATTGATGTATATAGAAAGGACATCTTGTGACCAGAGAGCCACAGTACTTTGGAACTTGAGTGTTCTTTTTTTTTTTCCATATATTTACTATTTGCTTTTGACATTTCCTTGTGCCAAAGAAAGCCTTTTCTACCTTTAGTCACCATGATAATTTGGTTTCCTTTCCAATCTCTGTCCACTGGTGTATGCTACACTTAGGCTAAAAAATATATTGCACACCCTTGACTACACTGTAATACTGCACTCAGTATGGACATGAAGCTCAGCAGGGACATTATAAGTATCATATGCCAGGATGGTCATTTCCTTTTTTCTGGTGTTCAGCATCTTTTATAAGGCAGAATTAAGAAAACAGAAACATAAATCATGAAACTTGAATCTCTTGTAATAAAGAAGGCAAGACTATTTTCGGTCTCAAAAGGTAGAAAAAGTATTTTTTACATTCCTAACCTGCTACCAATGTCTTTTATGAAGCAATTTTCAATGTGAAATGAGACAGGGAAATAGAACCATGAGCTTCCTTGTTTGTGTTTTCTGAACCCCTGGTGTTAGATTGGGTTTTTCTGAATAGTTTTATAGCCAATTTAGCAGTTTCTCATCTAGGCAGCATGTTTTCTTTTTGTTTTGCTTTATGGTTAATAAATCCTCAGGGTTCATAGAGTTCGTCTGTAAGAAAATAGCCAACATGCTTGTTCCAGGGGAGTGGTGTTAATAGACAGTTAGAGAAAATACAAACAAACAGAAAAGTGGACAGATATAAACTGAGGCTTTTAAATATTTTTAGCAATATGATTTCTCTTTTGTACTTTTTTTCTGCAAACAGAGCATCAACTAATCTCCAGAGCAGTTGTGTTCACAACTGCAAATCAGCATATTTTAAAATAACAAATATACTCATTTACTACATAATATACTCCAGGCAGGAGGCAAAAAAAGATGATTTAAAAGAACTGAAACAGTGTGTACTGAAACAGCTAGTCACAATATAAACAACGTGAGAATCTGTGACAAATATCACAGGGATGTTTAGAACCATCACACAATTTTTAATCATTTCTACATGCCTCAAGGAATTAAGGACTTTGAGAATATCTGAGATCACGCACATGATCTGCCTGGCTTCAGAAAGACACAGTAGGCTAGCACCACAATTCACCAAATCACACATAATATTGAGTTATTGCCATGTAACTTGTGAGGCTTCTGTCTCTCTCTGTGTGTGTGTATGTGTGTGTGTGTGTGTGTGTCCGTCTGTGTGTTCACATGCTCCAATATTCTACAAAATATCTAAACACAAGCTCATTTGGTTTTCCATTTAAAAAATATTTGGGGCTGGGCACAGTGGCTCACTGTGTAATCTCCGCACTTCGGGAGGCAGAAGTGGGTGGATTACTTTAGCCCAGGAGTTCCATATCAGCCTGGGAAACATGGCAAAACCCTGTCTCTCCAGAAAACAACAACAAAAACAACCCAAAAAGACCCGACCAAAACCAATATACACCAATTCAACTGCCATTACTCAGTGGAGCAAATTCCAATATAAACTGACATGTATTCAGGCAAGAAAGTGTTCAGGAAAGTGCAGATTATTAGAAGGGATCATCTGCTAAGAACACAACAGCATTTTACAGCAATACGGCATCTATAAGTGTGTGAGAACCAGATAATTTTTGAAAAAAAAAATAAAACAGAAATATAAATGCTAAAAAAGAGTCAGCTCTTTAAGACAGTCTTCCAAGCATGCCCAGAATATGAATTTTTCTTCTCAGAAAAAAATAATGTGGGGATCCATGGTTTTCTCTAGTGTGAGTGAAGAAGAAAGGTAAGTAGGGGAAAAAAAAGCTAGAGGGATGGGAAGCAGCTAAATGGGAAGCCCTACTGGTTGAACATGTGCTCTGTGTTTTTGCCAGTAAAGTCTAGGGGGTAAAGGAGTGAGAGGACTCTGTGTGGCAGCATAGCCAATTTAGTGCAGACATCTCACACAGCAGGAGGTCCTAAACCTCATATCACCAACAGTCCAGGTGGGAGGGTAGCCTTGGAGCTGCAGAGGTTTGTGTGATTTCAGCATGAGCTGTACAGGGCTAATGCAGGAAGAAAAATTGATTTAAAAATACATGCTTTTTGCCATTGAGGATTAAACAAATATCTTCTTAGGAAGACAAATTGCAAGTAAGAAATTGCAAAGACAATGCCTGAAAATAAAATAACAATAGTTTCAATTATCAGTGGAGAGGAATTGAAACTATAAAGAAGAATTAGGTTTTTCTAAAATAACCAGAAAAGTCTTGCAGTCAGCTAGATGAGAACAAATACTAATACCATTATTACTATTACTCTTTTTGTTGACAATGTATTAGTCTGTTCTCACATTGCTATAAAGAAATATCTGAGACTCAGTAATTTATAAAGAAAAGAGGTTTAATTAGCTCACAGATTTATAGGCTATACAACAAACATGGCAGCATCTGCTCAGCTTCTTGGGCAGCCTCAGGAAACTTATAACCATGGCAGACGGCTAAGGGGGAGCAGGCACTTTTACATGGCCAGAGCAGGAGGAGAGAAAGGGAGGTGCCACATACTTTTAAACAATCAGATCTTCTGAGAACTCATTCACTATCACAAGAACAGCATCAAAAGGATGGTGCTAAACCATTTATGAGAAGCCCGCCCGCATGAGCCAATCACCTCCCACCAGGTCCCTCCTCCAACACTGGGGATTACATTTCAACATGAGATTTGAGTGGGGACACAGATCCAAACCATATAAATATACATCTAGAAGGCAACCAATACCATTGAAAACAGAATTTGACACAGAAAAGTAGCAATACCAGGCCTGAAATTAAACAAGGTTAGAAAAGCGAGCTATTTCCTGTGTGATCAGGAGACAGGAGTTTGGGGATGATTACATTAGATCTTAACTTGACAGTAAATTCTGAGAAAGAGAGAGCAGCCTCTGACATCCAGGAAAAATAAGTCTTCGTGTTGTTAGGAGCTGGCCTGGTGCTAACAGCTATATCATGTTGTTCTCCTTTTGGAGATAAGTTATTTAACAAAACACCAACATCAGACAAGGTCACTCTGCAACTACGATGAAGTAAGATGCAAAACAAGACCCCATCACAATTTTTTTCCGAGTAAAAACAAAAATCAACCAAAAATTTCAGAGTACAAACAAAAAGGTCTCTTAATGGTACGAATCACCAAAATACCAAGTATCAATCTCTCCCAGCCAATATGAGGAACTGCTGTCTCTTTACGATTATGCTATAGCCTTGTTGTAGTCTGTTCTCTTCTAGGTAATATTTACTGAGATGCTCTTCCATAGAATTTTCCGTTTTCTGACAGCATCTAATCTACAACCAATTCTTGGCTTCTTGAACTGTCTCCAAGATGACCTAATGCACTCCAATCTGAATCCCAAGGGCCACTCTGATAGTAACTCCTTTTTTAGAAAGGCTCGCTCTCTCGCTGAGATGCTCCAAGGTATTCCATGATGTGGAGTCTCTCTCACTGCAAGAAATAAGGAACCCATTTTGTTGATTCCAGGTGTCTTCCAGGTGGTCTTTGTCTAGAGGTGCATAGTTGACTGTCCTGCACTAAACCTCGTGTGTAGCCCTTAGAGTGAGGAAGATGGTACCATCCAGTATGGAGGCATCACTTGTGAAAGGGAATTTTTTTCCTGCGCTGCTGTTAAGACAGCCTAACATATAGCAAGTCTTCAATACATTTTTGTAAAAAGAATGAAGTAGCTTTCAGTCAACTGGCTTTCCCAGAATGTAAATAATTTGAAAGTGCTCAGCAAGGAGCCAGACACATACAGTGTATACAACTAATAAGAACTCTTATTTCAATTGGGCTTAATTCAACTATAGTTGTACAGATATGTAGGTTAACTGTACTCTATACTTGAGTAGAGTTGACACAACCATCTGCTTTTAATCTCTGCAATCAACTACTTTATATCCAAAATTTCAAGCCCTTCAACTCCTCAACTCTTTCAACACATTGCAAAATTGTGCTTCAGTGCTGGGAGTTTCAGCTCTTTTTATACACTTCCAATCATATCATCCTACTCAGTATTTCCTTATTTATTTATTTATTTATTTATTTATTTTTAGAGATGAGGTTTCACCATGTTGGCTAGGCTGGTCTTGAACTCCTGACCTCAGGTGATCTACCTGCCTCAGCCTCTCAAAGCCTCTCATGCCTGGGATTACAGGCATGAGTCACTGTGCCCAGCCTCATCTTACTATTTTCTAACCATTTAGGATTCTGTGTCATTAAGCTCACTTTTCTTTGCACTTGAAATTGCCTTTATCCTCTTCTTGGTTAGGCTAAAGTAATCCTATTTATAATTGCCTCGCCTGCTTGAAGTAGAATAAATGCTTTCCTTTCCTTGAAGTAGAATAAACCATTCCTACTTCTCTGCATTGAAAAAAATATATTTATATTTTTTTCTGTATCACTAAACATGCTGTATTATAGCTGTTTTGTGACAATTTATCACTCTCTGCCATGCCAAGTTCATATAGAAGGTAGTGAATCTACTCACTTTTCTATCTCTAGAAGTTTGGTGCCATGTTTATGTTAAATACATGGTAAATAAATAAATTTGTGGCTTCCCTTATTTTTAACTTCAACTCTATATACTACCTCCTTCCTCAAACATTTAATAATTCCCCTGTTGCAGAATGAAATCTATACCTCTTTACCTAAAATCCAAGTTTATGTAAAATGTTACCTTTAATCGTTTTTAATTGATGTATTCCCTTACTTCTCTAGATGGACAATTTAATTCTATGAAATTGGGTTCAGCATATTGACTTAGTCTTTATTCCCTTTTTTCACTCAGAATGTTTTCTCCCCTTCTACCTAGCTAAGACCTACTCACTCTAAACTCCTGAATAAATTACTAATTGTAACATTAATTGGTATAATGAATGGTGACTTTCCTATTGGTATATTACCAGTTAGTGTCTCTTGAATCCCAAGGGCCTTACACATTGTAGATACTTAATACATGGCTGATGGAAATGATATTGGTAGCAGTGCATAGGAGGGAGCTCTGTAGATGAAGAGAAGGAGCTTCTACACAATCTCTTTAAGCCAGGATCTACCCTCCCAAGAATGAAACGGAACAGAGTAGGAGATTGGCAGGAAATGCAAATAGTCCTTGTCAGACATCAACTAGTGATGATGAGTCTGTCGTCTCAAGAAGCTCTGTGGATTTTCTAACAATGTATCATTATCTTCCCAGACACTGAAGTTTGAGTTTTGATTAGAAAAATTTCATAGGTAGATTTAGAAATATGACTTATTCTAGGTAGATATTCTTTTTTTAACATCTTGTGTCTGCAATCTCATAACAACTACTCCTTCTCCCTAGCTGAAAACTAGTCTTTTAAAATATTGCTGGCATGATTATCTTGGATTACTTGTCACTAGACCTTCACAAAATATGCCTATTTTTAGGCAGTACTGATCATGATGGCCTTTGTTCTCCACCTCCTCCCCACCACCACAGAGGAGTCTGCAGATTAGTAGGAGATGATTCTTCAGAGAGATAGCATGCCATCTCAGGAACACAAAATTTCTCTGAAATGTCTTTGCACACCATTTGACTTATTTGAAGACTTCTTTCTCTCTAATTTTCTCTGGTCCTGAAGATTTGGAAAATTTAAATAAATCATATATTCATTGTTTTGAATCCGTTTAGGATTTTAACATTTAAAGGGAGGGAATTCAATGAAAACAATATTATCTAAAGCATTATGATTATCCCTAAGAGAATTCCTACAAAGGATGACAACAAAGACAAAAAAAGCATTCACTACACACTACCAAAAATGACAACAGTTGAATAAGTGCAAAAACAGACACAATTGGAAAAAGAAAGAAGAGATTTATCCTGATGGGAATGGGTAAAGCTTCAGGGAGAAGATTTTCAGCAGGGTCTGGATTGATTAGTTCTTGATAAATAGTGATTTAAGAGAGAGAGAGACTCCAAGTAAAAATTCTGAAAATCAAATTCAAGAAAGCAAAAAGAGTGTTTTGAGAAAAAAAGTCATCATTGTATATGTAAAGTTTAATCTTTCAACTAGTAACTAATAAGTAACTAATAAGTATGATCTATCATATTTCCTTTGTTAGCATGTTTGATAAAAAACTGAGTTACATTTTGGATTCTATTACATTATCTATCCTCAGCCCTGATTTTTTTTTTTTTTGAGATAGGGCCTTTATTTTATTTATTTATTTATTTATTTATTTATTTATTTTAATTATTATTATACTTTAAGTTTTAGGGTACATGTGCACAATGTGCAGGTTAGTTACATATGTATACATGTGCCATGCTAGTGTGCTGCACCCATTAACTCGCCATTTAGCATTAGGTATATCTCCCAATGCTATCCCTCCCCCCTCCCCCCATCCCACAACAGTCCTCAGAGTGTGATGTTCCCCTTCCTGTGTCCATGTGTTCTCATTGTTCAATTCCCATCTATGAGTGAGAACATGCAGTGTTTGGTTTTTTGTTCTTGCGATAGTTTACTGAGAATGATGATATCCAATTTCATCCATGTCCCTACAAAGGACATGAACTCATCATTTTTTATGGCTGCATAGTATTCCATGGTGTATATGTGCCACATTTTCTTAATCCAGTCTATCATTGTTGGACATTTGGGTTATCATAGCTTTTTCTTTTTTATTTATTTATTTATTTATTTTTATTATTATTATACTTTAGGTTTTATGGTACATGTGTGCAATGTGCAGGTTGGTTACATATGTATACATGTGCCATGCTGGTGCGCTGCACCCACTAACTCGTCATCTAGCATTAGGTATATCTCCCAATGCTATCCCTCCCCCCTCCCCCCACCCCACAACAGGCCCCGAAGTGTGATGTTCCCCTTCCTGTGTCCATGTGTTCTTATTGTTCAATTCCCACCTATGAGTGAGAATACGCGGTGTTTGGTTTTTTGTTCTTGCGATAGTTTACTGAGAATGATGACTTCCAGTTTCATCCATGTCCCTACAAAGGACATGAACTCATCATTTTTTATGGCTGCATAGTATTCCATGGGGTATATGTGCCACATTTTCTTAATCCACTCTATCATTGTTGGACATTTGGGTTGGTTCCAAGTCTTTGCTATTGTGAATAATGCCGCAATAAACATACGTGTGCATGTGTCTTTATAGCAGCATGATTTATAGTCCTTTGGGTATATACCCAGTAATGGGATGGCTGGGTCAAATGGAATTTCTAGTTCTAGATCCCTGAGGAATCGCCACACAGACATCCACAAGGGTTGAACTAGTTTACAGTCCCACCAACAGTGTAAAACTGTTACTATTTCTCCACATCCTCTCCAGCAACTGTTGTTTCCTGACTTTTTAATGATCGCCATTCTAACTGGTGTGAGATGGTACCTCATTGTGGTTTTGATTTGCATTTCTCTGATGGCCAGTGATGGTGAGCATTTTTGCATGTGTTTTTTGGCTGCATAAATGTCTTCTTTTGAGAAGTGTCTGTTCATGTCCTTCGCCCACTTTTTGATGGGCTTGTTTGTTTTTTTCTTGTAAATTTGTTGGAGTTCATTGTAGATTCTGGATATTAGCCCTTTGTCAGATGAGTAGGTTGCGAAAATTTTCTCCCATTTTGTAGGTTGCCTGTTCACTCTGATGGTAGTTTCCTTTGCTGTGCAGAAGCTCTTTAGTTTAATTAGATCCCTTTTGTCAATTTTGGCTTTTGTTGCCATTGCTTTTGGTGTTTTAGACATGAAGTCCTTGCCCATGCCTATGTCCTGAATGGTAATGCCTAGGTTTTCTTCTAGGGTTTTTATGGTTTTATGTCTAACGTTTAAGTCTTTAATCCATCTTGAATTGATTTTTGTATAAGGTGTAAGGAAAGGATCCAGTTTCAGCTTTCTACATATGGCTAGCCAGTTTTCCCAGCACCATTTATTAAATAGGGAATCCTTTGCCCATTTCTTGTTTTTATCAGGTTTGTCAAAGATCAGATAGTTGTAGATATGTGGCACTATTTCTGATGGCTCTGTTCTGTTCCATTGATCTATATCTCTGTTTTGGTACCAGTACCATGCTGTTTTGGTTACTGTAGCCTTGTAGTATAGTTTGAAGTCAGGTAGTGTGATGCCTCCAGCTTTGTTCTTTTGGCTTAGGATTGACTTGGCGATGCGGGCTCTTTTTTGGTTCCATATGAACTTTAAAGTAGTTTTTCCAATTCTGTGAAGAAAGTCATTGGTAGCTTGATGGGGATGGCATTGAATCTGTAAATTACCTTGGTTAGTATGGCCATTTTCACGATATTGATTCTTCCTACCCATGAGCATGGAACGTTCTTCCATTTGTTTGTATCCTCTTTTATTTCCTTGAGCAGTGGTTTGTAGTTCTCCTTGAAGAGGTCCTTTGCATCCCTTGTAAGTTGGATTCCTAGGTATTTTATTCTCTTTGAAGCAATTGTGAATGGGAGTTCACTCATGATTTGGCTCTCTGTTTGTCTGTTATTGGTGTATAAGAATGCTTGTGATTTTTGTACACTGATTTTGTATCCTGAGACTTTGCTGAAGTTGCTTATCAGCTTAAGGAGATTTTGGGCTGAGACAATGGGATTTTCTAGATATACAATCATATCGTCTGCAAACAGGGACAATTTGACTTCCTCTTTTCCTAATTGAATACTCTTTATTTCCTTCTCCTGCCTAATTGCCCTGGCCAGAACTTCCAACACTATGTTGAATAGAAGTGGTGAGAGAGGGCATCCCTGTCTTGTGCCAGTTTTCAAAGGGAATGCTTCCAGTTTTTGCCCATTCAGTATGATATTGGCTGTGAGTTTGTCATAGATAGCTCTTATTATTTTGAGATACGTCCCATCAATACCTAATTTATTGAGAGTTTTTAGCATGAAGGGTTGTTGAATTTTGTCAAAGGCCTTTTCTGCATCTATTGAGATAATCATGTGGTTTTTGTCTTTGGTTCTGTTTATATGCTGGATTACATTTATTGATTTGCGTATATTGAACCAGACTTGCATCCCAGGGATGAACCCCACTTGATCATGGTGGATAAGCTTTTTGATGTGCTGCTGGATTTGGTTTGCCAGTATTTTATTGAGGATTTTTGCATCAATGTTCATCAAGGATATTGGTCTAAAATTCTCTTTTTTGGTTGTGTCTCTGCCTGGCTTTGGTATCAGGATGATGCTGGCCTCATAAAATGAGTTAGGGAGGATTCCCTCTTTTTCTATTGATTGGAATAGTTTCAGAAGGAATAGTATCAGTTCCTCCTTGTACCTCTGGTAGAATTCGGCTGTGAACCCATCTGGTCCTGGACTTTTTTTGGTTGGTAAGCTATTGATTATTGCCACAATTTCAGCTCCTGTTATTGGTCTATTCAGAGATTCAACTTCTTCCTGGTTTAGTCTTGGGAGGGTGTATGTATTGAGGAATTTATCCATTTCTTCTAGATTTTCTAGTTTATTTGCGTAGAGGTGTTTGTAGTATTCTCTGATGGTAGTTTGTATTTCTGTGGGATCGGTGGTGATATCCCCTTTATCATTTTTTATTGCATCTATTTGATTCTTCTCTCTTTTTTTCTTTATTAATCTTGCTAGCGGTCTATCAATTTTGTTGATCCTTTCAAAAAACCAGCTCCTGGATTCATTAATTTTTTGAAGGGTTTTTTGTGTCTCTATTTCCTTCAGTTCTGCTCTGATTTTAGTTATTTCTTGCCTTCTGCTAGCTTTTGAATGTGTTTGCTCTTGCTTTTCTAGTTCTTTTAATTGTAATGTTAGGGTGTCAATTTTGGATCTTTCCTGCTTTCTCTTATGGGCATTTAGTGCTATAAATTTCCCTCTACACACTGCTTTGAATGCATCCCAGAGATTCTGGTATGTTGTGTCTTGGTTCTCGTTGGTTTCAAAGAACATCTTTATTTCTGCCTTCATTTCGTTATGTACCCAGTAGTCGTTCAGGAGCAGGTTGTTCAGTTTCCATGTAGTTGAGCGGTTTTGAGTGAGATTCTTAATCCTGAGTTCTAGCTTGATTGTACTGTGATATGAGAGATAGTTCGTTATAATTTCTGTTCTTTTACATTTACTAAGGAGAGCTTTACTTCCAAGTATGTGGTCAATTTTGGAATAAGTGTGGTGTGGTGCTGAAAAAAATGTATATTCTGTTGATTTGGGGTGGAGAGTTCTGTAGATGTCTATTAGGTCCACTTGGTGCAGAGCTGAGTTCAATTCCTGGGTATCCTTGTTGACTTTCTGTCTCGTTGATCTGTCTAATGTTGACAGTGGGGTGTTAAAGTCTCCCATTATTATTGTGTGGGAGTCTAAGTCTCTTTGTAGGTCACTCAGGACTTGCTTTATGAATCTGGGTGCTCCTGTATTGGGTGCATATATATTTAGGATAGTTAGCTCTTCTTGTTGAATTAATCCCTTTACCATTATGTAATGGCCTTCTTTGTCTCTTTTGATCTTTGTTGGTTTAAAGTCTGTTTTATCAGAGACTAGGATTGCAACCCCTGCCTTTTTTTGTTCTCCATTTGCTTGGTAGATCTTCCTCCATCCTTTTATTTTGAGCCTATGTGTGTCTCTGCATGTGAGATGAGTTTCCTGAATACAGCACACTGATGGGTCTTGAGTCTTTATCCAATTTGCCAGTCTGTGTCTTTTAATTGGAACATTTAGTCCATTTACATTTAAAGTTAATATTGTTATGTGTGAATTTGATCCTGTCATTATGATGTTAGCTGTTTATTTTGCTCGTTAGTTGATGCAGTCTCTTCCTAGTCTCGATGGTCTTTACATTTTGGCATGATTTTGCAGTGGCTGGTAACGGTTATGCCTTTCCATGTTTAGCGCTTCCTTCAGGAGCTCTTTTAGGGCAGGCCTGGTGGTGACAAAATCTCTCAGCATTTGCTTGTCTGTAAAGTATTTTATTTCTCCTTCACTTATGAAGTTTAGTTTGGCTGGATATGAAATTCTGGGTTGAAAATTCTTTTCTTTAAGAATGTTGAATATTGGCCCCCACTCTCTTCTGGCTTGTAGAGTTTCTGCTGAGAGAACTGCTGTTAGTCTGATGGGCTTCCCTTTGAGGGTAACCCGACCTTTCTCTCTGGCTGCCCTTAACATTTTTTCCTTCATTTCAACTTTGGTAAATCTGACAATTATGTGTCTTGGAGTTGCTCTTCTCGAGGAGTATCTTTGTGGCATTCTCTGTATTTCCTGAATTTGAATGTTGGCCTGCCTTGCTAGATTGGGGAAGTTCTCCTGGATAATATCCTGCAGAGTGTTTTCCAACTTGGTTGCATTCTCCCTGTCACTTTCAGGTACACCAATCAGATGTAGATTTGGACTTTTCACATAGTCCCACATTTCTTGGAGGCTTTGCTCATTTCTTTTTATTCTTTTTTTCTCTAAACTTCCCTTCTCGCTTCATTTCATTCATTTCATCTTCCATGGCTGATACCCTTTCTTCCATTTGATCGCATCGGCTCCTGAGGCTTCTGCATTCTTCACGTAGTTCTAGAGGCTTGGTTTTCAGCTCCATCAGCTCCTTTAAGCACTTCTCTGTATTGGTTATTCTAGTTATACATTCTTCTAAATTTTTTTCGAAGTTTTCAACTTCTTTGCCTTTGGTTTGAATATCCTCCCGTAGCTTGGAGTAATTTGATCATCTGAAGCCTTCTTCTCTCAGCTCGTCAAAGTCATTCTCCGTCCAGCTTTGTTCCGTTGCTGGTGAGGAGCTGCGTTCCTTTGGAGGAGGAGAGGCACTCTGCTTTTTAGAGTTTCCAGTTTTTCTGCTCTGTTTCTTCCCCATCTTTGTGGTTTTATCTACTTTTGGTCTTTGATGATGGTGATGTACAGATGGGTTTTTGGAGTGGATGTCCTTTCTGTTAGTTTTCCTTCTAACAGACAGGACCCTCAGCTGTAGGTCTGTTGGAGTACCCGGCCGGCCGTGTGAGGTGTCAGTCTGTCCCTGCTGGGGGGTGCCTCCCGGTTAGGCTGCTCGGGGCTCAGGGGTCAGGGACCCACTTGAGGAGGCAGTCTGCCTGTTCTCAGATCTCCAGCTGCGTTCTGGGAGAACCACTGCTCTCCTCAAAGCTGTCAGACAGGGACATTTAAGTCTGCAGAGGTTACTGCTGTCTTTTTGTTTTTCTGTGCCCTGCCCCCAGAGGTGGAGTCTATAGAGGCAGGCAGGCCTCCTTGAGCTGTGGTAGGCTCCACCCAGTTAAAGCTTCCAGGCTGCTTTGTTTACCTAAGCGAGCCTGGGCAATGGCGGTTGCCCCTCCCCCAGCCTCGCTGCTGCCTTGC